>NC_135223.1:3324315-3468167 GCF_052324685.1 Brachyhypopomus gauderio | reverse complement strand
AATCAGGACCTGACACCAGACCTGACAATACAGGACGTATTTACACAACTAATCAAGAGGCGTCTGTCCTTTTTCTTTGACAATGGAAAGAAAAAGGAAAGAATTTCCATGAAAATGGAAAGAACTTCTATAAATTGTTTATGCTCATAGCTTTTCTGAACACAGATAAAGAAAAAAAAAATGATTTAAAAAATAAATTTAAAAAATAGTTATGCAAATCAAGGCAGCCAAATCTTACAACAGCTCATGTCCACATGACTTACTAAAACCAGATGCAGTGTACATTACTGTATCACACTGACGTCATTTAAAATGCCTCCTGCTAAATATTTCTCATTTCTCAAACCCTGACTGCTGAGTAACCATAGGGATCCATTTTGTTATATTTGAAATATAGGGCTTAGATCCATAATTCAATCAGTTTTATGACCCCCTCTGCCACCTCATACACTGAACTGAAAACTGTGGGTAGAAACATGCCTATCTTTTCTAATCCATGGCATGTCATAAGTGGCAGGATAATACAGAAAGCTGTTATTAATTAATTTAGTGAATGTTAACAGGACGAACTAACCACTGTTTTTACATACATCAAACCTCATCTAACCCTACCAGTCTGCCAACATACCAGAATTACTTAAGACAACCTGTCCACAACAGCCTCACAAGCCAAAAAGAACTTGGAGAATGCGCAATCGGCCATCTGTCTGCCCGCTCACACTTAACCTGTCTGCGTTCTCTCTCTCTCTCTCTCTCTCTGGTCCCCCTCCCTCTCTCTGCCACTCTGATTTGAAGACATGCTAATTTAGCGAGCGCGCGCCTCAGCGTGAGACAGGAGCTGTCTCGCGCCCTCCCTCCGCGAGGCGCGCTCCCCCTGCGGGCACCGCCAGATTAATATTCTCGCGCCCAACAAGATAATTACCGATACTAATTAGACATGATTATGTGAATTTGATACACTTATTACTCTCGCTAATGGCTAAGGCGCATTAAGCTAACAAGAGCGCGTGCTAGCGAGTTTACTTTACACCAAAAGACACAAGCGCGAGCAGAAAAAGCTGCCTCGACACAATCAGGAGTAATTCGTCAGTAATTGAAAGAAATAGAGGGTATTCTCATGTCTGTCAGCTCACAGACGTGTAATCACGTCGGTATTGTTGACGGGACCATTTTATTACTTCTGTCATAATATTGCCCCTGACTGCTTGCTTGCGCGTCTCCCGCGACATGTTTAAGCGTGAACGGATGAGATTAAATAAGGCTGCGGCGCGATTATTACACCCGGATAAGTGCTGCTGCTGCTGGATACAAGCCGCACACACCGCCGGTAATTACCGGGTATAGTTTTTAAGGGAAACCGCTTCGTTTATCTCTCATCTGGGGTAGGAATTGGATATTCCAGTGGGCTAATTTCAGTGAGTTTAAAAAAGGAAAAATCACTCCAGCCACCTACAGAGAAGATCAGACAGTAGTATGATAAACCAAGACAGGCCTATAGAGTGGAAGAACACACAAAGAAACTACTACAATTTAATGTCACCCATTCTAGACGTGACCATGTGTTTGAGATTGAGGCCTGTAATTTGTCCTTCAACTACATTTTAGAAAATATTTGATTAATTTGAAGGATTAACACAATTTGATATCAAGTACACGTCTGTGGGATTTCCGTAATAAATACGTCGGTAAAGAAGTTCTAACGCAGGTGGATCGATGACGTGGGCAAACACTTGATCATGTGTCTCCCGTCTGTCGCACAGGGGATAGGTGGCGTTACAGCATAGACCTTTTAATTATTCAGTAATTAATTGATGAGTTGAATAGATTTTAAAGAAACTAAAATCTAATTTTTGTGCCATAATAATGCATGCAATACTTTGACACTGACAAAAAAAAACCCCTTCACAAATAATTGACTAACCTCGCCTCATTTCCATCAAGAATTCAACAATCACCTCTAATTGTCAAATTTGATGCTAATGATTGATGAATTAAACATGTCTCTATCAATTAGTCCCAGAGAACAATTCTGCATAAAAGGAGAGATAATGTAATTACAAGCAGAGGATAATCAGGGAAAATGCCACATAGCGCTCCACACTGTACCACACTGCCACTCCAGAGACGCACCACGAGGGTTTATTACAGCACCAGAGCTCAACTACGACGTGTGCTAACCCCGGGGCACGTATGGGGCACTGGCACACGCACATGAACAAGAACACACACACACACACACACACACACACACACACACACACACACACACACACACGTCGTTCATGCTTCAGTACTTTAGTTTAATAGTTGTGTTGTATAGTTGTGTTGTATTAGAATTTTAAAGTCTTAATCATATGCTAATAATAGTTTGTAATTCATAGCATCATTTAATCCACATACGATTTATAAGAACATTCATTCTTCATCTTTCAGAAGTGGAGGTGGGGTGGAGTGGGTCATGGAGTGGGGTGATCAGTGGGTGGAGGCACTGTTTTGGGCTGCACCACCTCAACACCCCCCCCATGTCCCCCATGTCCCCCAGTCTCACACGCCTGATGAGGCGTGATGCTGTGGGGCCATGAAGCGCTGACCCCTGCGGTCATGTATGAGCGAGGACCTAAGGAGGCATGTGTGTTGAGGAAACGTGTGTGTTGAGGACCTAAGGAGGTGTGTGTGTTGAGGAGGCGTGTGTGTTGAGGACCTAAGGAGGTGTGTGTGTTGAGGAGGCGTGTGTGTTGAGGACCTAAGGAGGTGTGTGTGTTGAGGAAACGTGTGTGTTGAGGACCTAAGGAGGCGTGTGTGTTGAGGAAACGTGTGTGTTGAGGACCTAAGGAGGCGTGTGTGTTGAGGACCTAAGGAGGTGTGTGTGTTGAGGAGGCGTGTGTGTTGAGGACCTAAGGAGGTGTGTGTGTTGAGGAAACGTGTGTGTTGAGGACCTAAGGAGGCGTGTGTGTTGAGGAAACGTGTGTGTTGAGGACCTAAGGAGGCGTGTGTGTTGAGGAAACGTGTGGTGTTGAGGACCTAAGGAGGCGTGTGTGTTGGAGGCGTGTGTGTGAGAAAACGTGTGTTGAGGACCTAAGGAGGCATGTGTGTTGAGGAAACGTGTGTGTTGAGGACCTAAGGAGGTGTGTGTGTTGAGGAGGCGTATGTGTTGAGGACCTAAGGAGGTGTGTGTGTTGAGGAGGCGTGTGTGTTGAGGACCTAAGGAGGTGTGTGTTGAGGAAACGTGTGTGTTGAGGACCTAAGGAGGCATGTGTGTTGAGGAAACGTGTGTGTTGAGGACCTAAGGAGGCATGTGTGTTGAGGAAACGTGTGTGTTGAGGACCTAAGGAGGTGTGTGTGTTGAGGAGGCGTGTGTGTTGAGGACCTAAGGAGGCATGTGTGTTGAGGACCTAAGGAGGTGTGTGTGTTGAGGAAGCGTGTGTGTTGAGGACCTAAGGAGGTGTGTGTGTGTTGAGGAAGCGTGTGTGTTGAGGACCTAAGGAGGTGTGTGTGTTGAGGAGGCGTGTGTGTTGAGGAAGCGTGTGTGTTGAGGACCTAAGGAGGTGTGTGTATTGAGGAAACGTGTGTGTTGAGGACCTAAGGAGGCGTGTGTGTTGAGGACCTAAGGAGGCGTGTGTGGTGAGGAAGCATGTGTGTTGAGGACCTAAGGAGGCATGTGTGCTGAGGACCTAAGGAGGCGTGTGTGTTGGGGACCTAAAGAGGCGTGTGCATTGAGGAGGCGTGTGTGTTGGGGATCTAAGGAGGTGTGTGTGTTGGGGAGGCGTGTGTGTTGAGGACCTAGGGAGGTGTGTGTGTTGGGGATCTAAGGAGGCGGCATGTGTGTTGAGGACCTAAGGAGGCGTGTGTGTTGAGGACCTAAGGAGGCGGTGTGTGTTGAGGACCTAAGGAGATGTGTGTGTTGAGGAAGCGTGTGTGTTGAGGACCTAAGGAGGTGTGTGTGTTGGGGACCTAAAGAGGCGTGTGTGTTGGGGACCTAGGGAGGCGTGTGCATTGAGGAGGCATGTGCATTGAGGAGGCGTGTGTGTTGGGGATCTAAGGAGGTGTGTGTGTTGGGGAGGTGTGTGTGTTGAGGACCTAAGGAGGTGTGTGTGTTGGGGATCTAAGGAGGTGTTGGTGTAGGCGGGCCGGACCGTCACTAGCCTGGACCGCAAGATCAAGAGTCCACGTGGCCTTTCTGACACTCCATGTCCTGATGTGAGGAGGAATGCGTGTGTGTGTGTGTGTGTGTGTGCGCACATGTGTTGCGTGCATGCACGTGTTCGTGCTTGTGTGTAGGTCAGATATGACGGACAAATATAAAAATGCTTAATAAGATCAAATGACATCACACACGGACGCACACACACGCACACACACACACACACACACACACACACACACACACACACACGGTAAATGTGGCACACTTGCGTGATGCCCATGCGAGCAGACCCCCGGGTGTGGAGACACGCAGGCCCCACCCCTGCTAGCTCTCAGCCGGGTGTCATTGGTTAAAGCTGATGGGCAGAACATTAGCGCGCTGATATTACACATCTGTCGGTGGTGACACAAGGCTGCGTTCTCCTGCAGAACCATCATATTTAAAACGGTTCCAGTGAGTACTTAGCAGAAAGATTAGAGCAGGCCTCGCAGAGACAGACTCCTTTTTACTCTTGGACACATGCGTTTTATTCATTTACCCTCCTTCATTCGCTCAACTCCCCCCCTCTCTTTCTTCTTTCTCTATCTTTCTTCCTACCCCACCCCCCCGAACCAAATCGCCCCTAATGGTCTTCAGTTCGCGGGAAGTGAATGAATTACGGGCGAAGCGAGCAGACAGGGCTCGGCTAGAGTGGCATGAATGAAAAATTACTCCATTGTTCCCTTCGCATCAACTGCATGCCTAATGAAATCAAAATCGGATTGCATAATCAAGTGTGGGCCCTCCGCTCGGCGAAGGCTCGCCGCGGGGTCCGCAACCTTCTCCAGCTCACCCTCGAGTGGAAACAACCCCCCCCATTTGGGCGGGGCCGGAGACGCCGCCCGTGTCGGAACCGGCCGGGTCGCGGCAGTTTGGGTCGCAGATCACGAAGAGTGACGGTGGAAGGAAAGACAGGGAAAAAAAAGGCCCAAAACTCAGTGTGGTGGCTCTTTACGTTAGGGGCCGTACTCAAGTGCTCTTTATTTGTAGAGATTTAGACTTACATATAGCACTCCTGAAAAAGTTTATGACCAAATTATATATATTTCAAAATAAAATTTATATTTTTTTTTCTTTGGTCATTGTATTTGTACAATAAATATAAATATATAATGTACAGCTATATCAAAGTTTATTATTTTTATAGAAAATCTTGTGTCTAGAGAACTTTAAATAAAGCTTAACTGAAGGTGTTTT
Organism: Brachyhypopomus gauderio; assembly: GCF_052324685.1. Taxonomy (NCBI): domain Eukaryota; kingdom Metazoa; phylum Chordata; class Actinopteri; order Gymnotiformes; family Hypopomidae; genus Brachyhypopomus; species Brachyhypopomus gauderio. Next base: position 3,462,787 of record NC_135223.1, on the reverse strand, counting down.
ATTTCAAGAAATTTAAATGTATAAAACACAACGAATTAGTCAAGTTTGAAAATAATGTGGGAATAAAATGTTCAAGCTCAGCTGCCAACAATCTTTATGAACAAGAGTCTAAAAATAAAAGCAGCTAAAAATATGACCAGACCCTTTTGGCCTGAGGCCGTTCTTGTTCCTCTTACCTAGACACGACGCCCATTTCTGTGGGCAAAGCCCAGTCCAGATGTGCGGACTATTTCCGGTCCACACAGCTTCACCCACCTCCTCTACGGTCAGGTGAAGGTTAGTCATTAGTCAACTCGGCAACACGTCCCAACCCCTGAGCTTTTCCCACAAGCCCTCCGCCCAGCTTGGACACGTTACAGCTCTCTCCCCTCCTCTTTTTGACTAATTAACCCACCCATCTATTGGGCCCAGGTCATTGGACTCGATCCAGAGAACTGCAATTCCCAGAAGCCCCCGTAGCGCTGTCTTTAATGGCATAAAAGCAATTAGCCCAGGCTAAGCCACAGCAAGGTCCTGGTCACGTCTGTTCCCATAGCAGCCACGCCAGACTGCTGAACCCCAACAGGACAGACCATCTCATTTTTATTAATTACTCTTAATGCCAGCCCCCTAAAATCCAATTACACCTCAGAGCTCGCGTCACTTGGCTCTCGTACGGAGTAGCGGACCACTCGTGTCTGTTTCTACACGGCTCACTGAACACAAAAAACTTTTGCTTAGACAGAATGTGCCATTTTACCACCAGCAGAAATTCATATTTCACCAAGGTGCTTTGGCAAAAAGATGCTATGGGAGCTACAACTTCAGCAAAATGTTAAAAGTTCTCCAAGTTAAAAACAGAGTGAATTTAAAAATCTCCAATAATCATAATTTTTTTATCACTCAGCTTAAGCACTGATGTGAGACTTAATTTCATATCAACATACAATAAAACACATCACCACTATTATCACCACTATTACACTACAAGATATCAGTATATTTTTTTACTGAGATAATATCTTTCCCCAATGTCCTCTTTAAAAGGTTTTAGAATAAAATAAGGATTTTCACAAATGTCGCATTTTATACACTGAAATCCAGCTTGGACACTGAGTGCTCCCAGTCTGCAGTGATTGTGGTGTGGAGGGTGAGCGTCAGCTCCGTCACCCACCGGTGGAGCCAATGCCCAGCTGTAGGGTGCTGCGGTCCTTGGTTAACCCATTGGCTTTGGGGCTGGCGCTGGAGCCACCGTAGCCACGGCCCTGGGCGGCCTCTTCCCCGGGATCTTCACCGTCGTCCGCAACAAATCGATCTCCTTGCCGTGGACATTCTGCATGTAATCCTGGAACGCACAGAAAAGAAGGTCGGCGGTTTTACAGGTTTGGGACGTTTATGAAGTTTACACACCAAATGTCACAAAACGTAGGGGAAAAAAAATTTTTTTTTAGTCGAAACTGGACATCTTTATAAACTGAACTCTGGCAGGGGCTGACTGGAGTTCTGGTTTCGACTAAATCCAGAGTTCTCCAAGATCCTTCACGACGCACCTTGCGTGATTCCGAACGGAAGTTCAGAAAGGCGCCACCGTGGCGACTGTAGTCGCGTATCTGAGCAACCGCTTCAGCCACCTCCCTGCCAACGGAACCCCGACATCGAGCGACTGAAGTCCCAAACAACGGGCCCACACCGTTAACTTCACCTGCATCTCTGCTTCTGCAGATTCGCAGAATTAGCGGGTAATGATCACAAATGGCCTAATTCCCATTTAAATCCGGCCATTCCATTTAGATGGGAGTTTGCACAGCTCAAATGGAGTAAGCCAAGGTGAAAATCACCCCGATCAGCACAAAAAAAAAGCCGCGTGGAGATTTTGGCCCCGGAAGCTCCTACAGACTCTTCTGCGTTTTTACAGCGCACCATAAAGCACTAATTTCTTCAAAAGCCTCGCTGCTAATTACCCAGTAAGCTCTCTCATTTCACTTTATTGCAGGAATTAACAGCCAGTTCAAGGCGCAGAAAGCTATTAAGATGTGTGATTAAGCCATATTCAATTAGTTTCTACAAACAATTTAATTGATGTAGCAGACAGAATTAACAGAAGGGGATTGTGGGATGGCTCTGCTGGCTGCAATGCAAAATTAAACAGATTCCCTCTCTCTCTCTCTCTGTCTCTACCTCTCTCTCTCTATCCATCTCTTTCTCTCTCTCAGCACCCTCACTGCAGTTAAATGGTGTGAGTAACTCATGGAAGTTATGAGATGCGAGGCCACAGGTGTCTTGTGTCACTAACAGCTAAAGTAACAGTAATGAGGCCAAAAAGTTGCTTAGCGTGTACACCACACTGGGGCGGCGTGCAAGAGCTGCCTGATCACGCCGGCTCTAGAGAGTGAGACAAGACTCGTTTCACGTGACACGACACGTGTCACGTGCCAAAGGTCCCGGAGTAAGAAACCAGCATCTCTGACCCGAGAAGGGGTGTGGGGGAAAAACCCATACCACACCGTCATTACATGGCAACTTAATGTGACAGCGACATTAACACAGTGCAGAACACTGAACGTGTCTGTGTCAAACTATGAGCCTGCGTTAAAGAACTCGTGAACGTTCAAAGTCAGAGAAGCGCTGATAAAACACTTATCGTGGACGTCTGTGATTGTTCTGCACACCCACCGTGCACTAAAACCTGCACTAGATTAGATCTTTTGCACACAAAAGCTGATGCGGGATTATATTAAGGTCAAGTGCACAGGGGAACTGATCTCTGATCAGCCACATGGACGTAGTTGACAGCAAAGGCTGAATCGGGCCCAAACCCACACGGACGGAACAAGACGTAGGGAGAGGGCCGCAGCCAGCGAGAGATCGCGCGGTCGATAATGACGGGGAGGCGGGGAACAGGAGCCCACTGAGAGCGGTGAAGACCGATGAAGAGTGCGGGGGCGTGGCCGGCGGGGGTTCCTGACATAAGACGGACGCTCCGAGCACGTCGGGACTCTGAGTCACCGCGCCGTGGCGGAAATGCGGCCCGCTCGGGCCTCTCTGCGTCTGGAGGTCCCCGTGCCAGACGTGCGCCTGTGCGGCGTGAGACGTGACTCACGTGTAAGCTGGGGGTGGTAGGTGAGGAGCCCGTTGTCGCACAGCGTGACGTATTTCTTCTTCCACTCTTTGTTCAGCGATTTGCCGCTCCTCTTCAGCAGAATACCCTGCAAAAGGGAACACGGAGACGGATGGCAGCGGGATAAATAACAACAACGGGACGAACCCTGCACCCGCTCACGAGCAGGTAGAGCACGCATTGTGGGATGGATTTGGACCATGTTTCTGACTACTGTCATTCAGGTCCGTTAATATCTGGACATCTGGTATCTGACTACACCTCCTATTTCAGTATAATATCACAACATCCATATAAAGTTTGTGAGTGCTTGCATATACAGACCCCGGGCTCGCCCACCCCAGATCTCCCTCTCAACCCCCCCGGTCTCTCCCACCCCAGACTCGACCCCCTCGCCATGCCGTGAGGAGAGAGGAGGCTAAATCCTATTAGTGTAGCAGGCCCCTCTGTATATGCGGGTGAACTCCAGCAGACCCCGGGCAGGCGGGGGATTAGCCCGTGCTCTCGGGGGCGTCTCAAAGCGCCGCGTCCCCTGGCCCTCTGCAGTCGCTGGGTCCAACAGGACCGATTGTTCCCTTATCTCCTGGAGCCCATCCAGGGTAAACAATGCTAGGGCGCAAGCTAGAGGGGGCCAAACATGAGGGGCCCTTGAAAAGAGAGTGTATGTGTGTGTGTGTGTGGGGGGGGGGGGATCTGCTGCTTAATCAGGGGATTAGGGCAGATTTCTTGTGCTATTTACCACTTCAAGTAAGGGATTTGTGCATGTGTGTTTGTATGTGTGTGAATGGCGGCTTGACTGTTTTAACAGGCCATCTTCCTGTGGGGGTTCACTGCTGGGAAAGAGTCATTACAAGATGACCCTGGGTCACCTGGGTATTAGACTGTTTACCCAACAATCCACGTTAATCCTCACTCCATTCTTACACACAGATCTCCCCTCCGCCGTCTTCTTGCAGAAAAACGCTCTAATCACGCATCTCTGATGCTAAATGCAGTCGAGCTACACCGGCCTCTAACACCCACACGCATTTTCTATCACTCCTCACGTCCGTTTTGGAAAGGTCGCGACGTTACACCTTTTAGAAACCAGGCGACCGTTCAAATGCAGGTCAACGGCAAGATGTCGAGGAGAGACAGGAACCACCGGGTCGCCGTGCGGCCACCTGAACGGCCGGCCTGCTTAGACACCCATCAAAGCTGTCGGGATGGTGGATACCACCGGAAGCCCATGTCCTCGGCACAAGCGTTAAGGTCAACCCACATTTCCACGTACGCTTACTTATACGGTTTAGCTCGACAGTGGGAACACCGCACTGAACATCAATTTAACATGACTTGACGCTTTACATCTATTGGTTTTTTTAATCAAATAAAAGACATGTCTTTCAGGACTGTGGTACGTTCTGCCTACACTTAATAAGTGCCCCTGGAATCCATAGTCACACCGATAAAATCACAGCCCGCAGTCCAATAAAGAAATCAATGGCAAAACTGGAAAACAAAGATTGTAGAGCGCATGATGCATCAATAACTGTGCGATTAGAACACGTGTTAATCCATCGTGATGACCTGGGACGGAAGCCCTCGGCAACACTCATCTTATTAACCTCAGCTGCTATATGAGAATCTCGCTCAATGCGTTTTGCCGTTGGTCATGCGCAGAACGGCTACCTATCAGGAGCGGAACACGAATACGTGTAATAAAGACTTCTATGACATCAACAAAGGGGAGGACTATTAAACCCATGTTCTCTGTCAAGGTCCACCGACTGCACAGAATGCAATTGTGTCCTCGTGGTGGGCTTAGGACAAGGCGGCAGGGGCGGTAGGTTGGTGGACATGCTAGAGACAGGTGGACTCGTGTCCTCTTACAACCCCGGATGAAAGTGTCTATATCCTGTCAGCGGGGGCGGCCCCAACGCCAGTGACCTGGGGGCTGGAGGTGGTGGGGGTCACTGACTGACAGAGGGTGGGGGGAGCGGGTGGAGGGGGGTAAGAGAGGGAAAGGAGAGGGGAGGAGAAGGGAGGAAAGGAGAAGAGGAGGGGTGGGGGGGACAGGAGGGGTCTTACTGCTGATAAGCACAATAGCTCAGTGTTGACAGGCTCTCTACTCTGCTCCTTGCTTTGTTGGGCTGTTTACCATTTTTACAGACTGGGTGGGGCAGGGTGAGGGGGGGAGGGGGGGGGGGGGGCAGTAGCCCACAGTGTGTAATTTGCCCAATGGGAGGCAATTATACTCCCATTGGCACTTTGATCTTCCCGATTGTGCATGTGACTGGCTGGCCAATCAGAAGCATTGGAAGGGTCTCCTGTCATAGTCACCTTCCTCTCCCGCTCCCACACATTCACACGGCTTACAATGACACTTCTTAAGAGGGATTATCTTGAAAGACTAAGTGTAATTGATATACAGTGTGTGTGTGGTTTGTGGGTGTTTATGGGTGTGTGTGTGTGTGTTTGGGATGGGGGGGGGGGGGGGGTCGGTGCTTTGAAGGTATGGTAACAGTGCAAAATGATCTGACTGTTATGGCATAATCCTGCTATACACAGAATTACACTGGACTATTACACTCCAAACATGTTGGAAATTGATTACAAATTATTTTGGATGAAAGTGAATAACCATCAAGTGACAATGAGAACAAACAATAAATAATAATAACAACAATAATAATAATAATAACAAATTCTGATGCATATTTCCCACACTCAGTGCACTATTAAAATAAAATGGCAAATTAAGTAAAATACATCTTTAACATTCATTCTCAATCCTCATTCTCACATGTTAACTTTCATTTCCGCTGGAAAGATGCACACGGCACAAAAGCACACGGCACAAACAGAAACATCGTGATGCCGTTACTGTACAATCACTGGCCCATAATAACCAGTGACTGGCCCATAATAACCAGACAGAACAGCACACTTGGTTCTGTGGTCACATTTTCACCCTTGTTTACTTATGTTTATGCATGTATGACAATGCTGCATTCTAGACAATGCATTTCATTATTATTATTATTATTATTATTATTATTATTATTATTATTATTATTATTATTATCAAGCTGGCTGACGTACAATACAGCATATTCAGTACGTTTTCAGTTGGTAACCTGAAGCTCTCCTGTGGTGCTGCTTTGGTGGTTATAAACTTTACAATCTTATACTACGCTGCCATCTAGTGGTCAAGGTCAGAACTTCCGTTCGAGTACATATATTATACACACACACACGCACGCACGCACGCGCACACACACACACACACGCGCACACACGCACGCACGCACGCACACACACACACACACACACACACACACACACACACACACACACACACACAGTGCTGAGGTCTCATGCTACAAGTGTCATACTTACCAGCTGACAGTGAGAGGGTAGTTGTGGCGAGGCACCTACCTGTTTGATAGGGATGGCTCTTCCACTGCCTATGCTGTCTGTTTTACACTCAGAGCTCTTTGCTTGTTCACTGGCTTTCCGTGACTGCAAAGAAACAAGACAGCAAATCAGTCCGTAGAACAAACGATATAGGCATGAGTGTGTGTGTGTGTGTGTGTGTGTGTGTGTGGGGGGGGGGGGGGGGGTTGTGGGAAGGTGAGTGTGGAGAGATGGATCATGAGCTGTGTATATGAGTGTGTGAGTGTGTGTGTGTGTGTGTGGTGTGGGGTTAGATGGGATGAAAGGAGGGAAAAATAACTTGAAAATAAACAAACGAACAAATAGGAATAAATAAAAATTTCTCCAGAGGCCAAAATAAGCTCAAGCCAAACAGTGCCACAGACAGCGGTACACAGAGCGTGCAATACACAAACACACACACGCACTGAACAACGGCAAACCAGCACACACATACAACACAATCCCCCACATAGTGGACCGGTAAACACACATGAGAAGTCGCGACTCCACCCATAAAACCACCTTTTGAATACCGCCACCTTTTGATGACCTCACACGAGGTATTACCAACCATTAGTCAAAACTAACACTCTTAGATTAAGAAACCACAGGCAAAAAAAAAACACTGCATCGCATCGGAATGGAAGGAAAAAGACAAGTTAGCACAGCAAGAAACAAGGTGAAACATGACAATCTTGCATCTCGTCCCCCTCCAAACGACTTTCATGTCCTGCTGCAAACCTTGAAACAAAACAGCCCAGAGTTAGGATTAACAGAGTTAGGGTTAACAGAGTTAGGATAAAATATTCCAAAAGAAGCATTTAAAAGTTAGAGCATCAAACTCAGGAGTTAGGGACGTCTCCACGGGACACATCCCTGCGTCCCCCAGAGACTCGAGTCACCGCAAACAGGAGAAACACTGGAAAATAAGTTTATTAATACAGCAGATCAACAATGCCCCCAACCCAACAGAACAAAAGAAACAAGTTCAATAAAAAAAAAAAATTTAAAGGAAAAAAGAAAAAAGAGAAAAAAAAACACACACGTGCGCGCGCATACACACGCACACACACACCACATGAGTCTGCACTCACACATCAGACGTTTATGGTCGCACTCAAAATGAGATGGACACTCATTCGCCAAAGGAAGACAAAGGAGGAGTTTCAAACAGACACAGCCGTGAATTGATTTTTCAACATTTTATTTCTCTTTTATATGTATATACTGTATATACAGACACCATACAAATCAAGTCACAGGTTCACTTGGAAAGAATCAGCAAGCTGAACCACACGTTGCAGTTCCGGTGGTGGACAACAGAGGCGCTGTTTTAGATCTCATATATCTATAGAATATACTTTCTATTGAATACCATTGTAAATAAATTTCAATACAAGATATACGGCAGTCTATGTTTGCCCATTATATTCCCATGGTCATAAAAATGTCTCTGTAACAGTTTTTCCTTCCACAGCTTGATGAGCAAACAATAAATAAACAAATACAAACCAACAGAGTTTTTTTTTTTTTGTTTTTTTTTTTTTTAAATGGTACTGTGGAACAACACTACATTCAACAAGTCAGTGCAAACCATGATGTCCAGGCTTTTCATGTTCCCCCTGGGCTAACGAGAGGCTAATCTTCCTCCAGAACTCGTCTAGATTTATGAAGGCCTTCATAAAACATGTCACAGTTCACCTCAAGAGTCCCCGGCCCTAGGGACACGCGGGAACCAGGTCAACAAAACACGAGGGCTTTACGGTGGAGACCCTGCGGAACGTTGCGGGATGCCGTGTGGGGGGGCGTGTATGGAAGTGTCGGTGGTGCCTGCGTATCATTGAGCGGCTAAGCTATGGAGCCCTGGTAGGCGCACAACTCCGGGCCGGGCTCTCGGTTGCTACGCCGGGGCCCCCGCGAGGCGTCCTGCAGGGTGGCCGTCTCGCAAAACCCCCGGCCTTGTTGACCAAGGCTCTCGCGGGTCCCGCGCTCTTGGGCGGCGCTCACAACTCTTGAGGAGGAGTGTGAGGAATGTCACCTAGCTCATCCTACTCATTTGGCTCCTCCCACTCACTTAGCTCCTCCCATTCACCTAGGGTTGACCTCTGCTTACCTCCTTTCTGATGTATATATTAACAGACAAAGGAAATGAGACCAGGTCAAATCAAGAGGAAAGAAAAAGCAACAGAAACCAGGGAAGATAGGGAAACAAAACAAATCAAAGTATCTTGGCACATCTTTAGAGTCCTCGCTTGCGGCAGAAAGGCAGTGTGATGTCATGTCAGAGTTCAGAGTCCTTGGTGTGATTAAAAATTGTCCAGTGGGACAGGGCGGAAGGGTTGATGGGACAGGAAAGGGGTTTTGGGTCCAAAGCAGTTAAGGATGGGGCGGAGTGTACCTTGAAGAGTTCAATGCCACAAAATCATTGCAATGGAGTTCAGGGTGGTGTAAGTTCATGGAATTGTTTCCCGTTTGTGTTGTTTTGTCGCCCCCTCCCTCCCTCCCAACAGTCGAGTCCTTCAGTATGGCTGGCATGAGACATGTGCAAGATGCCATGGTGCATTACCCATAGTGCTTTGGGGACGGATGGAGGAGGGGCCAGGGACTAAGGGTAAAGCAGCATGTTTAGTGGGGCTTGCGTGTGTGTGTGTGTGCGCACGTGTGTGTGTGTGTGTGTGTGTTTTGGACTGTAGGTGGCGCAGTGTTTGAACTCCTCTCAGAGGGAGTCCCCCCGAGCTGCGAACACCCCGTGAACTCTGCCACAACGCCGCCATGGGCTCCTCTAATTCACCAGAAGCTGGAGAGCCCTTTTTGTTGAAGAAAGGTGGGAAACAGAGGAGCACATCTGCAAATATCGACAGAAACAGTTCAACACTTTGGTGACTGGACAGAGATGGAGCTTAATGATGGGGTTGTGTGTGTGTGTGTGTGTGTGTGGGGGGGGGGGGGGTCGAAGGTGCCATGAACAGGTGAGATAGCGAGATGAGGGAGAATGAAAAACAATTACTAGCCTGAGGCGTAAAAAGGACAAAAGACAGCAAAAGAAAAGAGAAAGGAAAAGGACGGGAGCCCCTTCGCTCTCACGCTAATTTCGCGCACAAATTACAACTCGACGAGACGAAAGACCGACACGGTAGTAGCTGACAGCACGGCACACCAGCGGGGAATGGACTGGCGCGTTCCTCAAGTACCATGGAAGCACTGTGTGACTATTGGTTTGCTGTCCTCTGCTGACATCTAGTGGCACGACACGCACACAACGCACAAACGTACATAGGCAGGGGTGCAGAACGGATGGAAGTGATACCGTTGACCGTCCAGGCTTACGACGGCGAAACAGTGCAGCATCTCTTTAAATCATAGCACTGCCCTCTCGTGCTTGTTAGCGAATACGCGCGCACACGCTACAAAGAACGCGACGCCATTTTCGAGTGGCCTTTTCGACGCCAGCCAGCAAAATGCGTTTCTAGTAAATCATCGTCAAAGTGGAATTGTAGGCCATTTCTTCACAGAGTAAATCTTGGATAAACTTGAGAGTAAATGGCGCTATGCCTGTGCCCATTTAGCTTGAGGTTCAGCCCAATGTGTTGCTAAAATACAGGCGAATGCAAACTGCAGTGCACTTTAAGCTAAAACGGCGCCGTCCCGGGGATTTCTCACAAGGAGGAAAGCACACAAGCATCAGGTGACTGTTGGAATATCAAATTTTGTGCCTTTTCAGACAATCTTCCTCGTCTAAATAGTTCGGATGACGGAAAAAACATCTGACTGAAGTTAGATAAATGATAATATACAGTTGTCGACAGCCATTTGTTTGTTTTTCATTTCACTTTTTTGTTTTTTTTTTCTTTTTTTAAATAGAAAAGTACTCCAGAGACTGTAAGGCCACTCTTATGTGCAGCTGTGAAAGAACAGAAGACCTCAAAACAAACAAAACCATGAAGGACAAGCTGTTTAAAGTAATGGATGAACAGGTAGCATATGACAGGTGGGTTGGTCTCCCCGATTTAAGCCCACAGCCAAGCGCCGTGTGGTCCACACCAGGAGGTCCACAGGCCAGCGGTACCCAGGACGGTGGTGGTGTTGCAGTCTGCGCTTCAGCCTCCGTCAGTCAGCCATCGGTCTTCTCCCGTCAGGGCCGGGTGGAATCTTTTGTCATTTAAGGTTGAGTGAACCCCCCCCCCCCCCCCCCTTCTTCCCGTGTTCCGCCCACACCTCCCAAGCCCCGCCCCTGCCCCCCCCCCCCCCCCCCCCCACCCGTCTGGCCCCTCCCTCCCCCGTTCAGGATCGTTGCTCCTCAGAAGGTCATTAGTTGGAACTTTGGCTCGTTCTGCCACTCGGGCACCCAGACGGGGTACGTGGCATGCTTCTGCTCCATCACGCGCACCGGCGGCAGCTCATGGCCCACGTGGGCGGGGCTAGACACTACCTAGCAGGGAGGGAGGGAGAAAACAGCACAGGGGAGCTAGCACAACAGCCGCCAATCATGCTCCAGGGGCCGTCTGATTGGAGGAGCGAGGGGGGTGTGGGGGCAGGACGTAGGGGGCGGGACCTGACGACCGAAAAAGGGCCTGAATTGGGTGAGAGACTTGCAGCTGTGGGCTGAATGGACCGGGGTGGTCTTGATTGGTTAGGTTGGAGTATGGGGGTGGTGCTAGTAAAGTGTGTGTAGCTCTGCCCCTGTCTCTTGTTCCAGCAGACAGCCACGCTAGGCGAACGTCTGTTAAGGTGAGAAGAGAAGGGGGAGGGGCTAGGGGTTTGTCGGTTGATGCAGTGACAGAAGGGAGGGGCAAAGTGAGGGATGAACAGATGCTCTCAAAAAAGCAGGAACCGTGGAGCAACATGCACATTTCAAAACGCTTAAAAAGCTAGGAACTCCGCTCGGTGTGACGCCTCAAAAATTTACATTAGAAAAAAAAAGCTCCAGAGAAAGGAAGATAAAAAGAAAATAAAGTATTTATGATGTGAAATTAAAATATTTGCCCTTTTCCTCATTGATATAATCGGTTCTAGCTTTTTATTATTCATTACGGTGTTTCATTATGGAAAGCTTTTAGGTGGACAGAGGAGGGCTTTGGTAAGACTGAGCTCAGCTGCTCCCTCTGGTGGTCGGAAGCCGATATAGCGCCACCCGGGTAGAGAGGCGGGCCTGGAGGAGAGTCCTCTAACCGCAGATCTAGGGACAGCCTCCCCGCCGTCACCAGCTTATTTAAAACCGCTCAGTTCAAAGGTGCGGAGCTGTGCGGAGACCTGCAGCTAGGGGGCGCCACCTCTCTCTCTCTCTCTCTCTCTCTCTCTCTTTCAGTAGTGCGAGTGTGCCGTGCTGTGCATCAGCTGCCGCATACTTACTGTGAAGATGTTGGAGCGGCGCTTGGACTGCTTGCGGATGGGCGTGGGCGTGTTGGAGGCAGCGATGGTCTCGATGCGCATCTCCCGCTGGCTTATACTGGGGGTGGAGGGCACGGAGGAGGAGTAGTCGCTGAAGGCGCCCCCTCCGTTAGCCGTCTGGGGGAGGAGGAGGAGGAGGAGGAGGAAGAAGAGGGTGGGTGTGGGAGAGAGGGAGAGAGATGATGAAAGTGAAAATGGCAAGAGAAAAAATGCCAAACGCATGCATGAGTGTGGAGATAAAATATGAAGGAGGAGGTAATAGAAATGGATTTGGAGAAAGAGAATGAGAGAAAGAAGAGAAGGAAGTGATGGAGAGGAGAGAGAGAGAGAGAGAGAGAGAAGATGCAGATCCATATGCAAGACCATAAAGCAATGATAACTGGGGAGAGGGGATCTATCTGAGGTGCGCCACACCTGCGCTGAGCGTTTGTGGTGTCGCTGGGAACGGTATACTCCACTGGAGACGAATGGGTTTGGGTTTGAAAGCACAACAAAATGGCAGCCCTGTGATTTCAGCTCTCACAGCCGTCACAAACACCGGCTCCAGCCTTCAGTTCAAACTACTGAGAACGCAGGGTGGTCCAGACCCAGCCAAAGTACTGACAACACAGAGCTGTCTAGATCCAGAGCTGAAGCACTGAATATACAGAGCTGCTTGAATCCAAAGTACTGAGAATAAAGAGCCGTTTAGATCCATTTGATGTACTGATGACACAAAGTTTTATAAATCTGCCTTACACTCTACCTTACACGCTACCTGCGCTAGAAGATGAGGTACAAGAGCACTGGAGCAATACAGAAGGTCAGGGGTCAAGGGTCGGAGGTCGGCAGACGGCGCTCTCACCTGGTTGATGTGTACGGAGGGGATGGCCGCGGCCGGCACGGACGAGTGGCTGGGGGAGTTGGGCAGGGACTTGCACGGGCCGATGGCCAACTGCTGCTTCTTCCTCAACGCCACCACCTTCTGGGCCACTGTGGACACACCCAGCCACCCGCAAGCCACACCCACAGGTGCACAAAACCACACCCACAGACACACCCACACGGAAGGGAGCACGTGTTATTGTGGTGTGAAAGAGAATGCAATACGCCATTTTGTCCTTGTTTGGTGAGTTTGGGGCACCTTATCATTATTAATACAAGATTAAACGTAGGACCTTTTCAGCATTCTAGTACTGAATTTATCTAGAACTCAAACTATCGTGCTAATTAGTAGTATAACAGTATACATGCTGATCTGGAATCAGTTTCACTTATGTAGATATTAATTAGAAAGCACAGTAATAGGACAAAGTAATTAATCATTCAATGATTATTAATTATTACAGATTTACCCTTTGAAATACTGAAACTGCAGAAGGCTGCCATATGCAAATGAGCCCTTTACCACACATTTGTTACTTTAATCATAAAAGCATCTTGACCAATCTCAGCCAATCTGGGAGGTCTGATGAATCAGGGCATTCACACGATCCAACAAACTCATCATTTTGGTCAAAGTCATGCAGGGTTCACCGGAGAATTCTGAGACTGCAACATAAAGTGACTTATGCAGTATATTATAACATATCCATCCATCGCAATCTTCCAACACAATATAACACAGCTGAGCCTGAGGTGGTGTAGGGCTGTGACAAATTCGTCCACCAGGGGGCGAGCAAACCTCAAACATCATTACTCCCATTAACTCCTCAGCATGCTGCACGTATCGACAGCAAGGCCTCTCGAGCAGCACATCCTCCAGCCTAATGGGCAGCACTTGCTGTAAATAACCATTAGCAGCTATTAGGACCGTAGATGACAAAAGCGAAAATGAGGTGATCGGCCAATCGGTGGCTCTCGTGGGGAAGATGTGGGCGGCTCTCTGCTCAGTGTGGTTATATAAATGACACCTTCAAGCCCCCTCTGGTGGTACCCTCATTAAACAAGGCCCTCCACCGCAAGCTCATTTATCAGGGGGAGAATGTGTGGCGCCACTCTTTATGAAGCTGGAATTACAGTTTTAAGACGCAGGAAGTGAAGACAGAGAAAGTGGAGGAATAAGAGACTGTAGGAATATGGCGGACAGGTGAGAGAAAAATGACTGCAGGAGTGTGGGGATGGGTAGGAGAGAGAGAAGGAGAGAGAGAGAGGGGGAGAGGGAGAGGGAGGGAGAAGGAGATAGGGAGGAGGGGAGAGAAAGATTGGGTGAGGGAGGAAGGGGGGGGGGGGGGGGGGGGAGAGAGATAGAGAGAGAGAGAATATGGACGCCCAGACACTGCGGATCAGAACCAGCCCACCAGGCTGCCGTGTGCCTGAACGCTCAGGAGGGGCCAACAGGACACAAAGGCGCATCGCTCTTTTAATTATTTTGATCGCAACCCACATAGGCAATTAAGGGGGAAATGCACCCGCCTGCTCACCCTGAGGCCCCGGCCCCACGTGCTCAGAGCAACCGGGACGCGTGGTGGAGCAACACAAGGAACAATACGGCAACTTTCCCTCCTGGCTAAGTCAGGCCCCTGAGACCAGAGAGCCTGTCTACCACTAAAATCAAACGGATAAGGATGTGAGCGGCCGAACCGATCCAGGAGCAGCACGCAAAGACCAGGCTGGGGGTCAGTGTGAACTGGCACTGAGGAACAAAAGCATCCAAGCAGGCAAAAAGTGGCATCTCACCGTCCTGGAAGACTCTCTCCACGTTGAGGCCGTACGTGGAGCAGGTCTCGTAGTAGGTGCAGCGCTTCAGGTCGTTGGACAGCTTACGGGCGCGAGAGTCGTCAATCACTCGCGGGTTCGTGGCGCTGATGGCGTCTTGAGGGGGACAGAGAGTGGTTTAGTTCTCCTGCAAAGCGCTGCTGCTTGAAGGTTTGACCGTTTGCGAGTTCCTATAAGCTAAGGTTTACAAGCAAATGATCATAGGATAATTGCGATGAATTGTAATAAAATAACTTCAGCCTTGTGGAAGCGCAACTTGCGACCATGTATGTTTTTTATAAAATATTTGCAAAAGTAACATAGTTAGTGAATGCATGTTGTCGGGATAAAGGACTGTATAAACTAATTTATTTATGCAAATCACTGAATTTTCTCAGTCAACTGAGGGACGCATACAATTGTGACTAATATAAGACTTCTGTACGATACAGAAATAAACTGCGCTCACAGCACAATACTGAGAATGTTTGTTCAATGTTTGTCAGGAGAATTGGTGTTTATCATGAAGTAATGAAAGGCAGCTGGTGGTGTTTGTGGAGCGCTCTTCTAAAGGTGCAACAATAACACCGAGAGCAGGTGGGCTGACGTTGAGTGTTTGGTGTTCTGAGACGTTGGGTGTTGTGACCGGCATGGTGGCGTTATGACCCACCCTGCGTCCCCACCAGAACCATGGGCACCTCCCCCGTGTTCCTGTAGCTGGATAGGCGCAGGAAGTAGTTGTAGACCGTCTGGAAGCTGATCTCGTCCTCAAGGCTGAAGACGAACACCACGGCGTCCACCCACGCGGCGAACTGTGCAAACAGGTAAACATATGGTCTGAAACGCCCACGGAACACGATCTGTATGAAAACGTCCCTGAAAACATCACCAGTGCTTGGCACGTTCCACCACCGTCAACATTAGATCTACTTCACAATTAATGCACATTCGTTTCCTGGGCTCGTACAAGGTCTGATGTCACCCACATCCATTCACTTAGAGCCTGTTGGCATTAGGGTTAGTGTTTGGTGATAAAGAGCCGACGAACTTTGTGACCACGTGGACAGATGAGGTCATTCATCTCCAAAAGGGAGCACACAACCGTTCGGTTGGATCCCCTTGGTCACCCGGCAGCTCCTGCAAAAATTCTGGACCGATCCATGCCAATGGCCGAAGATCCATCCAGAACTTTGCTGCTGGTTGCTGGGACATCATGTGTAAGAGTTCTGCCCTTGTTTTGTTTTTTTTATTTATTTTTTATTACTAGCATGACGGTTTGCACACCTCTGAATTCCTCTCATAATGCAGGAGCACCATCTGCTCACAAGTATGTTAGGCAGCTTCAACTCGTATATGATTCCCATGTTGCCAAACGCATTCCATGCTAATCTCTCAACTCATTTGCATAATGCTGTCATTGTGGAGGAGTGGCCAGAAGACGGAGCGGAACCAGGCTTGGGGCGGTGCCGAGAACAACCCCCCCCCCCCCCCCCCCCCCCCCCCCCCGCGGGAAGGTTTCCATCGCCGCCCTCCTGCCTGCTGTGCGCGAGCACTGGAGTTTTCTAAGTGCCTCATCAGCGCGTAATTACAATGAGTCGTAGCGGGCCTGGAACACCAGGGGGCGCCCCCTGTTGGGCAGGGCCCGCCAAGCCCAAAGAGACAACGAGAGGGAGTCTGAGAGGCACGAGTCTCCCCATGCGAAACAGGAGCCGTCGTGATAGTGATAGGCTTTTACTCGTCTGTGTCCTTCAGATCAGACTTCAGATATTAAGATATTAAGAAACCCACAAATGTGGGGTCAGATGGACCAGACAGGTTCGAGGTGTTCTAGACTTAACGCACAATGTGCGGTAGGGGATTTCCTAAGGAAGCGCCGCGTTACGGTCACGCGAGATGTTGGAAGGGGCACTCCGATCTATTGTACGATGACCTTATCCTCGCAGTGGTTTTGAGACAATCTCCCCAGATTAAGCAGGCGTGTGGACAGGCAGCGAGACCTCGATCCACGTTTCGGAGCCACACCTGAAGCTCCGGAGGTCCTCCCTCGTCTCGGATCAGCAGGAGATAGCTCTGTCCCTCCACAACCATTTCCTTTTTGAAGCGTCCTCCTGCGGGAGAAACGAAAACACGGTGAAGGAGCAGCACGTCGCACGCAACCGCCGGCAAGAGCTCCTCCCTGAAGCCAAATCACAACCCAGCAAACTTGCACTTAACCTCTAGATCCTTCTGCTCGTATAACTATGCAGATTGCGGCCCACGTGAACACACATCTGCCAGTTTAATGTCGCATCCATGACAAAACGACACCTTTTCACAGGAAGATGGGGTCGGGTTTTTAATAGTGACTGTGTAAATCTCTGGTGGGGTTGCTAAGACCTCTGCGGGGGGACACACGAACGTGAGATAAGTATAGAGACTGCAATGAAAGGACCTAATTTGTGAAGCAGGCTCAGCATACAAACAAACAAACACCTCCGTGCACCTGTGGTTACGTTTGCATAGCTGGCTGTGAGGAATGGTTAAATGGAAAAATTCAAAGAAAGTGAATATTTTCCAAAACGCAGAGCCACTGAACTACTTCTGAGCTGCGTGTGTGGTGACTGGTTTCTCCCCAAAGTGTTCAAACCAATCATTTTTTGCAAGATACAAAATAGCACATAAATCTGATTTATACATATTTTATACATTTATACATATTTTATATGTATAAATATAAAAATGTAGACAAAATGAAAAAAGTTCATTGAGTCCCTGTTGGCCTGGGTCATGGCCAAGAGAACTTGATGTGTTTGTAGCTCTGATTTTCTCATCAGCAAATGTCTTCTCTCCCTTCCTGAGCCATCAGCTATTAAAACTGATGGAACATGGGGTCCTTTGGGAATGACTTGAATTACATTTTTCACATATCAGAAGATGGTGAATGAGATTTGGCCATGGTTAAATCAAAGCACAAACGATGTAAACATGTTGGCGTCACTGAGTGGAATGGGAGTTTGTTCATGAATGAACGGCCCTCAGAAGTAAAGGACTATGAAATTCTGTATAGAATAGTCAACCAAAATGTCCTGAAGACCTGCTAACAGCGACCAGCACTGCCATTAGGTGCGATGTGTTAAATACTTCACTGCAACTAAATCAAGTGAATACGTCTTTATGAATGACCTTTTCACAAAGTGTTGAAAGCTTGTAGGGGATTTTGAGATGTTTGTGATTCTTGTCATTATTCGAGACATGAATGCAGCCCGAGGAGCAGGAGCAGCTCAAACAGGAACCACACCAAAAACAACGTTGTCACCACCTGACGGGATGGAATCGTGGTCTCACAGCTCACTGGCAAAGGTGGGTTAGTCTCAGCACTGCTCGACGAGAAAATCCAGTTACATTTCTGAAGGTTCCTCAAACGAAAATCCAAACCCCACTAATATTCCAGATGTTCGGCGGCTATTCCTGTAGAGAGCCTGTTACACCAGATGTGAGCATCGTCACTGGACGATTTAACATGGGAAACGGCTACCTTCCTCTTAAAGGACCCTTAAGGTTAGAGGAGACTGATATGAAAGCTGTTCTTACAATGATGAGATGGTACGTTCAAGATTAACTGATCATTATATAAACTGTGAGTGTAAAGTAAGCCAAAATATATAATAATATATCATATTTCACTAGCATTTTTAGAGTAAAAATAGAAAGGACTGGATGATTAAATGCTGGTTTTTGAACAATGAACATCTTATATAGTCATTAATAGCAGTTTCATGTAATTGCTGTCTTGTACACTACTAAGCACCGAGTGTCTTAACAGATAGCAGATAATTATCGTCTATCTGAGGGGGCAAGTTCCAACACGCCATCAGTGACTGATGCGCCAGCGAGCTCACACACTCAGATCTCACTCCTGCGCATATACTTAAAGGAACACGAGGTTCCCTCTGAACGATCTCCAATCGACATATTCATGTCTCACGATTCCGCACTGATTAATGAAATTTCGTTCATTGTGCTTGAATGTAGCTCGTGTAGTGCTTCTTATCTAGCGTCCGCCTGTCATGGGGGGAGACTGGGGGGGCCGATAAAGCTAGCCTGTGTCTTAGACCTTGACACAGCAAAATACGCACCACAACACCAGCCTGACCCTCTGTTGCTACGGCAACACCTGAACTGTCTGGTTGCCAGCGCAGTAGGAATTCCACTGATCCAGGACAATAACGATGTATTAAGGGTCGTTCGTTAATCAGCCACCGTCAGAGCAACGTTAAAACGGGCTGAAATATCCGGTGCTGAACATGTTATCACAGGCGCAGAGAAAGTGCCTTTAAAATGCTGTTTCTATTCAGACTAACAGTTCATTTCCCCCCTCATTATTAAGAAATTTAAATGAACATACTATATAAATACACTTTACATTTAAAGTTTTACATTTTACATTTTCAACTGTCGTAAAAGTGAAACAGAATCAGATGTGTAAACTCTAACGACTCCAGAAGGGTTGCCAAAGGAACTGGGCTGTAGTGGCATAAAAAGATCTGAACAGAACTCTTTAACTCCACTATCGTTCTGGAGTCCACAGATTTAGGTTTTTGATATTTACTATTTACTATTATCACAGCCCACAGTACCACACCAGGGGTTGAATTTTGCAAAGGACAGTGACAGACTTCGAAAGCAAAGACGATTTCAGAAACCACACGAGCTACAAATACTGTTCCATCTATTCAGGCTTTTGTGTGCAATTCAGCCAATGTGCTGAACAGTTAGTTCTTCCAGACGCCGTGTTCTCTATTGCAGAGAGAAGGTTTCAACTAGCAGGTGCCGACATTTACGTGACACCGCCAGGAACATGGCGGTAATACACTGCCAATCTTCCCAATCTTCAGAGCTTGGCACAAATGTGGTATATGATAAACTCCAGTAGGAGTGAGACCAGGGGCAAACTGGGGCTTTTAACTGGGGCTCATGGGCGGTGAAGAGGAACCGTATCATGAGGAAAATTGTAAAGTCGTAAAGAGCAGACGAGTGTGAGGGCTTCCATCTGGTGTCCAAAACACTTGGCCTGGTGCTCATGACAGCTAAACATCTGAGAGGAAGAAGAACTACGGCAGGACGATGATGATGTGGGGAAACGTCTGGATAAACAACCGTGAACTCCACCACGTCGGAGGCAACACTAACTTTCTAAAAATAAATCCACTAAAAAATAAAAAAAAACTCATTACAACTGATTTGCCTAACTGCTGTGATTTGATTCGTCAAAACATTCTCCTTTAGTTGTACTGATGGCCTGACATACTGAAGACATCTTTTGATGCATATTTAATGCTGGTTTGACAATTGGTGGCCTAACTGGAGCGCCCCCTGCTGATCGCTCCTGTCTAAAGCACTCTGACATAAAGTGTTTTCAACAGTTAACCTGCTGTGTGGTCTGAAGAATTACTTGCTTTCATTTTTTCAGCCCTGCAAAAAATCTATGACACACCACAGTGCAGATGTGTGTGTGCATGTGTGTGTGTGTGTGTGTGTGTGTGTGTGTGTGTGTGCCATCACGTCTCTTACGTTTAAACTTCTATATTTTCTCTGCTAAACCAGCACAGGCTTTAATAATCACATACAACAGAGATGTGAGCCGCAGGGTATGGTCCACGGCAGGTGGTCTGTCTGGACGCCTGACCCCTCCCGCCCCACCTTGAGCGCTTACCCTCCGGAGACTCCTCCTGGACGTATGTTCCTGTCAGATACCGGTGCACCAGGGCCGACTTCCCGCTGGACAGGTTACCCACAATGCCCTGCAAAACAATGTAGGAATGAGAGTCGGGTCACGCAAGCTTTTAAAACGGCACGGAAGGAATCCGGTACGTTCCAGGCAGAGAACAACTTCAGGGTTTCGTCACTTCGGCTCTGAGGTTTTGTGGTATTTGCTCCACCACACGGAGTAGCAATAACAGATAACAGATAAGGAGAGAGGCGTGAATCTGAAAGCCGCTGTATCACTGCTGCCATTCAGAAGAACGAGCATGAGAAATCCTTATCTTAGTTTGCTGCACAAACTAACCACATTTTTTAACGTAATATTCACTCCCATGTAGTCCCTAGCTGTACAGCGAGCAGGTTCAGTATTTAGGGATGCGGTGCCCTAATCGCGGCTGAATCCTGCGTGTACGCGCGTGTGATGCAGTGCGGAACGTGGCACTCGTTCTGCTGCGACACATGGCGTCCTCGTCCGCACAACCCTCCCCGCTCTGCAGAGATCTGAAGCTCAGCACGCTCAGCCTCCAGCTCCAAACGGGGGGGGGACCATCTCATGTAGCATTTGACACCAGAAGAAAATTTGTTTCCTAATGTGACAAGAGGGACACTCCGTTACCTCTTCTGGGGTCTGGATGCACACACAGGGTTTTTTTTACATCCCTAATATATATACACTGGTGCAAATTCCAGAGAGGTGGGGTTATTATTGTGCCGTTGTGCTTTATCGTGCCGTTTCTACACAGAAATTTTCCACCAATCCAAACTCTTTTATGAGGTTTTATTAGAACGTATTTCGTTGTTTACTGCTTCAAAATATATGGACCTTCTTGGTCAAAGCCTATGCACTGATATGAAAAAGCAGGTGAATTTGCTCTCTTCTGATCACTGAAGATATAAAAAAGGTGTCGTAAGTATTTCTGGAGAGTTCTTTTTATGATTTCTGCTCACTGATGCTACTGAAGTTTAATATTCGGTGCATCATATTTTATGTCTTGATCTTTACATTAATTCAAAGCCACAACCTCATGTGCCAAACTCAGTGATTCACTGAGCTATATTTATACCTCTCTGAAATCAGGTCTCCATTATGATAAATACTGTATTATAGATTACTAAAAGCACTCCTACTAACCATTCAACTGTTTGCTCTGTATCAGAGTGCCAAATAGACCAGCTTCATGTTGTTGGCATAATTCTGGATATTTAGACACTCTATAAAGAGTAATAAGAGTTCTGATTACGTTCACTACTTTTGGGTGATGATAAATGTCAGTGAGAATTCAAGGTGTTGAAAATGTATTTGAGTTACTAGTAATACCGTTTGCAGAAAGCGGAGGTGTCCTGTCTCCACACTGCTTTTGTTTTGGAACCGTCTCGCTAGCTAACTCCAGGCTCATTCTCAAAAACACTTCACCGTACTGAGGACAGTAACTGAAGAGCACGTGTTCATCTCAGAGTCTCCAATAGTCTCCAGTAACACCACAAAAAGTTGCTAGAGGGTCTGAAAAATCGCTAAATATAGCAACAAAGTCGCTAAGTTGGCAACACAGCTGCTAGATTCAGCCAGAAGGATTTTAGTGAGGTCAGGCACTCCTGATGTATGATTTAGTTGTGGACCATTCACGGAACTTCTGTACTTTTATATAGCTACTATACTTATGTCAGTTTTAGATGGCCTTGAGGTAGCCAAGACAATGCTGAGGACAAAAAAGAGACTTCCTTTAAAATGTACGTCATTAAAATATTCGCAACATTGAAATAAAGAAAGCAATACTTTGGAAAACGATTGTATTGTCTATATCAGGTCTCCTCGGAGATAACGTGTCTAATGTGTGTTTCCCAGCCTTCCTCCTGGAGGCCTTTTGCTCTGCACACATTAGAGGGTTAGCTGCCGTGACACACTCCGTCCAGCTCGGGAAGGGGTTAATGAGGCAATTCCTTGGTTAATGTGTGTTTGGGGCAGGGGGCAAAACAAAACAACAAAATATGCAGAGCAGTGAGCTTCCCTATTTACAAAGTTCCCTAGCTATAAAATATTAGGTCACATGATTAATAACATCAGTATGGTGTGTAAGTAAATACGGATTTACAATGACTGCTTAATTTGTTCATGTATTTTTACATTTAAATTGGTATAATCACTAGAATCTTAACTTTTATGCCCCCCCACGTTATATTTAGGTGAACATTTGGTCCCAGTCAGCACTTCATACTTTATTGCCTAAAAAAATCTTCTTTACTTTTCTATTTATTTCCACCAGGTTAGTACTCTGACATTAAACTAATGCTTTACCCTTTAGGCTGAATCTGGCTCAAGAACATTTCTTCTCTTCGGTTTTCAATCAGGGGCCCCAACACTGATGAATTAACCATTTTCCCCTGAGTCAGATCATCAGCTCATTATCAAAGCTTTCCTGAGCCAAATTACACATTAAAGCTAAGTGAACTCCATGGCAGCCGTCAACCTCTGGGGCAGAGGTTTGATGGCCCTGATTAATATGCCTTGATATGCATTTATCAAGTTCAACTCCAAAAAAAAAGACTTTTTTTTAAACCCCCACAGTTAAAACTAAGCACAACACATGAAACAATCCGAGCTCTAAATCACTATTTATGCTATCATCTCTGCCTCCAGGATTTCACAAGTTGTCATGTGAATTTTTCAAGGGCATTGTGGGTAACTCAACGGGGGCTTGCTGTGGTTGAGAAAATTCATTTCCACGGTTGCATCTTCGACGCCCCGAAATCCCTGACTGCGGCTTTGAAGGGACGCGCCCGATCCATCCCCCTCCAGGGTCGCGCCGTGTTCTCGGAGGACGGGGAGGAAGACGGGTTTAAGAAGAATAAAGGTGCCGGCAGCACAAACATCCTGTCTCTGCCGACTCCTCGGGTCGCAAGTGGGTGATTACGCCACGTTAATTACGGGATGTGAATGCCGCACGTTGTCGACAAAGCTTTATCAGGAGCCATCATTCGCGCCGATCACGCCACAAACGCACTCTTGATTATGCCAGCCACGGTTTCGACGTTTCATATGCAAACGAGCCTTAGATATTTCCTTCAAGCATGACTGATTTCAGTGTTTCTCTGGCATATGCGGTTTTTTTTATGTATAATAAGGACTGTTATTTCTACAAAGGGTTTTAATAAAAAAAATAAATAAAAAATCATACAGTATCTGATCAATAAACCAATATTAAAGCATTTGAAATCCACTGAGCATCATGTACAGATGTAGGTCTATGATCAAATGATTAGTTCTGTGGCTTTTGTAAATGGCATATAACTGCAAAGACAGTATATGGTTAGAAACATTCCACAGAACCCCAGTGACTGATGCGTGTGCATGAGGTGAAGTGTCTGTCAGCGGTGCAACCCGAAAGTGTCACTCTCCGTCAACGGTGCGTCTGCTCTGTCTCCATGCTGGATATACACTAAAAGACCTCAACACTCAACTGTGTTTTATATGTAATGTTTGTACTGTGTGAAGCAACAGCTCCTTCTGCTAAACTTTGCAGATCTTTTTAGCTATGTGAATTCCTAACCATGGGTAAGCTGCTACTTTAATTCCTAATTCCTGACCGATAAATTGTATTTTCATCATCATCGCGATATGAACATACTCAACAAATACATCACAAAGGACATGATGAATCAGGAAAAAAAATTTAGCTAACCCCGAGATCGTTCATGGAACTTTACACTATCTCTTTCATTTTCGATATATATATATATATATATATATATATATATATATCATTATGTTTTAACATTTGGTTTCAAATTCAGTTGGAGACTCAAGTACATATCCACATTTAATGGCCATGACATTTTGTTTAGGAGATAATACTTAGGTAACATTTAGTTAATTTATCTAAAATGCACTTAAATATTTGTTCATTTGTAGCAAGTCATAGCATCATTATTATCACAAATTGCATGACTGAATTCCTAGCCAAATACTCAACCTGACTGAATTCCTAGCCAAACACTCAACCTCACAACAACAATGTGCTCAGCATAAGCCCTGGAAGACGGTTGGCTGAGCTGTCACAGCCAGACTTCTGTTTGAGCATTCAGGCAAATTTATTTTTATAAACAGAAATTGCTGAGGATAAACTTACCACTTTGAGCTCTGGCACTGACCGACTCAGCGTCCACTCCTGACTGTTGACAAAGGAATCTGCAAAACAGGAGATAATGTGTTTTAGCACATAATAATAAACCAGGATGGATGGTTTAGTTAAGGAGAGATATAACTGAATCGACTATAGAAAATCTGACAGAAGCAGATGCAATTTAAGAAAAGTCTAAAGTTGGTTTTTCAACAAATCCTAGGCCATACACATGCTAAAAGAGAGAACAAAAACATTTGTCAAAGTCAATTTCGTCATTCCTGCTCACCATAGATGAGTAAGGAACAAAATGCAATTTGATCTTGACACAGTGCTACATTTAACAAGGGACAGCAGCAGACAACAAACAGGCAATAAAAAATGCCAGGGTAATTTAGTCCAACATTTTAAGAAATGGTTTGGCAAAATATGTAACTGGCACAATTTTCCACTTCGGCTAAATGTAGCCGATCAGCCAAGACAATGCCTGGTGTTTTTTAATAGCACACTGGAGTCACACAGTATAAACATACTGGAAAACCGTCTCACTCACAATGTTTTTATGAAAATACATTCCCAAAAATTCTTCAGGGTTTTTTAAATCTGATTTTTCACTAAAAATGGTCCTTAAAACCAGCCTACAAAAAAGGAACACCTAAACTTCACCAGAAAAATAAAAAAAATAATGAAGCTCACATCCTCTCCATACAGAGGCACAAAATAAGGGTGCTGATATGAAATAGCAGCTTTATTGGAGCTTCCTGTGCCTCTGTAAACTGATCCCAGACCAGTGATGTTTTTTTTCACCAATGGGATGAAAAGTCTACAGATAGTATCTTTTCTCTGGTGGGGGGTGCAGACATTGTGTCTAAATGGAGCAGGTGCAAAGGACACGTGACCCACACAGCTCCCCAGAACATTTCAGAAAAGCAGCAGCGTCAGTACGAACTTTTACCGAACAATCCGTGGACTTCAGAAGTCATTTTGACTACTGCAGCCCACACACAGTGTTTTGCTGTACTTGTGGTAATTGCTATTGTTTTGTTATTCATGCTTTTTTGCTCTCAAATCATGGCTTATACAAAATTTATTTTCATAATTTTCCTCTGGTAACAAACCACCATGATTGTCTCCTTGGTGGTAGCTTACCAAGTCACTTGGGGAGGGCAATTTCAAGCCAAATGAATTGCTTCACAGAGGGGGAAATAAGAATATCTGAAATCTCCAGCTACACAGAATTTTTACATTGCGTGGCAGTGGTGGTTTGAACACCTCACCTCAGGCGAACACCCCGAAAACTCACACACTCGATGAATAAGACTGTGCCAAGAGGCAGGGCCAGAGTTCAAGATTACCATGGGTGTGAGGTGAGGTGAGTGATGACTCAGAGCTAACCAGTCACTGCAGGACTCCTCAACAAGACACTTTTGTTTACATACATTTTTATGAGCCATTTCTACTTTCTCCCTGGTCTACAGCCTGCTGAATTTTGCATACCCTAAGTACATTTATCACAATGTCTTTCCCACTAAAATAGCAGAGGCTTCAATTCCAAATTCCAGCCAGCTAATTTTCATATTAGCTTATTTTGACAGGATCCTGTGTACCTTTAAGCTTTATTTTGCATTCTGTTCTTTCTTAAACCGTCGATTTTTGTCAACACCGGCTCCAAACAGAGCAGACAGACTTTTTTTAAACTATTACTGCTCCACTGTTGGTGTACTGTGTCCAATAGGCGAACCTCAGAAAATCTGCCACATTAGCTCTCCCTCGCTACAACTGTTCTTCGGCCCTTACATGCAGAACGAAATAATTTGCCAACTGTATAAAAATGCTAAAACGCAAACGTCTTGAATACTGACCGGATGGGGACGCTGCCCAGCTAATGGAGCTCTAAACTGGACGACATTAGTGAAGACGCTCGTTTGGCCATGCGGTGAATTGGACTGGCATTTTTGGTCTGAATCTGCAGTACAGTACATATTCAAAGCAATAGATGTATGTTTGGAGGTTGGTGTTGGGCCAGCGAATTATGTAACGCAGTCTTAACCTATGATTAAACAGAACAACATGAGGTCAGCTTTCAATCCAAAGAATAATCCAAGTCAAGGCGTTTTAATTAATCACAATGGAGGAACAGGTCAGCTCGTACTACATGTGCACTGAAGGAGAACACCGTGATGTGTAGAGGTGGAGTTTTCTCAGCAATTACATCACGACTGAGGTTTTAACAACGAGCCACTGAGTCACCCAAACGCCAGTTTCCAAAACATGCCCCGAAAACACAGACGCTAACGGAGCCTCGCCCGGCGCGACTGGACGCGGCAAGTCGAGCGAGATCCGTCCGTCGCCCTGTGCTCATTCAGCGTTATGATTCTTGGCATGACGTGACAGGAAAGAGGACGGCCCAAAAATGAACTTCGCATGGCACGCGGCCAAGCCCGAACCCACGCGCGAGCGGATGAGGGAAGACGCGTGAACGCACCCACGAGCCTCTCTGTCCAGAATGGACACAGGTGGCAGAGTGAAACGCGTCTTTAAGATGTTTGTGTCAGTCTTCACTTAAATCGTCCTGTCTGATTTACATCAAATATAACTCTAAGGCATGGGCCTATTCATTCTGAACCAAAATAAAAAGTAAATATATCACAGAAGAGAGGGAAAGTGTGTGAGAGAGAATGAGACAGAGAGAGAGAGAGAGAGAGCACGTGAGAGAGAACTCTCAAGACATTGTACATTTACATTTTGCAGAACAAGTTCTGCCAGGCATTCAGGCAATCCAAAACGAGATACATGTTCCAGCACCTTGGGGAACTGTAATTCCCAACACCGCATGAAACGTTCAGTCACTTAGCCGTGTTGCATAAATGCTAATTGTCAAATGGCGCACAGCAAACTTGGAACAACTGACTCGTTTTGACAGAAAACGCTGCTGAGAAAACCCTTCAGTTTGTGAACTTCTTAGAGCTCTCTGCAATCACCGTTTCCTAAAATGTGATCTGATCTGTGCTCTTAAGTCATACCAGCAAATAAATAACATTAGATAAAACAACAAATAAACAAACAAATAAATAACAAATAACCAAATGCCCAGCACTATTGGCCTTCAGATCAGATTTCTAGCCAATAATGCAGAAATCCTGAAAGTTCACAAACTTTCTTCTCACGACTAACAGGTTAGTCATCTGCAGTGATGACCCGACTCCCTCTAGGATCAGAACAGCAGGAGCTCAGAGACCCCCTCTCCTTCCACACACTCCGCGTCAGACGGTGACGGCGGTGAGCTCGGCACCAGAGGAGGCGAACGAGTCATTGGTCGAGAGGTAGTTTAGGGGGGGTGGTGATTGGTTAAGAGGGAGTTTAGGGGGACGGTGATTGGTTAAGAGGGATTTTAGGCGGACGGTGATTGGTTAAGAGGGAGTTTAGGGGGACGGTGATTGGTTAAGAGGGAGTTTAGGGGGACGGTGATTGGTTAAGAGGGAGTTTAGGTGGACAGTGATTGGTTAAGAGGGATTTTAGGCGGACGGTGATTGGTTAAGAGGGAGTTTAGGGGGACGGTGATTGGTTAAGAGGGAGTTTAGGGGGACGGTGATTGGTTAAGAGGGAGTTTAGGGGGACGGTGATTGGTTAGGGGGAGGATCTGCAGCAAAGAGCTCTTTCTCCTGCCAGCGCCTACCTCTCAAAGGCGTTATGAGTCAAAGCCATTCTGAGTCGATGCAAAAACTCGAGGGGCCACCAACAGACAACAAGTAGAGCATTACATAACCAAATTAAAGCCATCTTTTGAAATCATTCGTAAGCTGCAGAAAAGAAAAGAAAAACGGAGCTAACCGACCAACACAGTTGACAACTCCTTCTCCAGCTTTGGGTACATATTTCTTTATGTCAGTCATTCAAAGCCATACGCACCCTGGACTAAAGGTTTGAAACAACAAGTATGAGTCAGGTGTTGCGTGCTCACTGCTAGTTTCAGACACTGCTGAACAGGTATGAAGGCACTGGGAGTAAAAAAAAAAAAAAAAAAAAACTCACATTTTTGCAGTTTGTAGACTTTCTATGGCTGACATTATAAAGCTCATAGCCACAGTTCCTTAACGCTGTGGCTGACTGTAAGATGTGGATGTTTGAAGTGAAATGCTCTTTTTCCGAAGGACACATAATTGTGGACAGATGGGCCTATCGGGAAAGTGCGCAAACGCATTACCCAGGAAGGTGTTCCTTTCAAGCAGGTAAAGAAAAGAAAGATCAGAACGCTTCACGCCCCGTACCCTCTGAACTCTCATTGCTGCCTATAATTACAGCCCTTACCAGCAACGAGCAGCTAAAGACGCGCTACTGGGGTGGAAGGCATCTCTATCTGCAAGTCATTTCCCTCCCCCGTAGCACGTAAGGACAGGTACGCCCCCCCCCCCCTTCCCACAAGGCTCTTGGCTTCAGTCACACAGACAACAGCGGCTCCTCCAGATCCGTTAACAGCCCGTCGAGGAGCAGCGGAGGCAGGTTGGGACAGGCCCGCCGAGGGCCCAGCCCGGAGCAGCGCACACACCTCGGCTCCGCACGGAGAATACGCGGTGCTACGGGCGTGCCGAGATTCCGCCAACCGCCCCCCCCACACAGCCAAGCCGGGGCAAGCCTCCGACACGGGGAGTCTCTATAGAGACGGCAGACAAAATAAACGCACAAAGGAAACGTGTTTAGGTCCAAGCGCTAAGTGACCGTTTCAACGGGGAGCGGCGCCGTGGCTTTGGTCATCGGCTCGGTTCCTGGATGACTGTGTCAATAGGTGGTTCTAAAGGCGTTTTTGTGCAAAAGGTCAATGGAGAGGTGTTAGAAGTGCCTCTGATTACATAAGACTCAAACATGTTTCTCATCAGCTTTGCGCACGAGAGTCCTGCTCTTATCAATATACAATATACAGCGTCGTCGTACTGATTCAACACGCCTTTGTCAGGAACATGGGGAAAAGCCATGAGAAAGAAAGGGGGTTGGGAAGGAGACAGAGTGTCAGACAGAAAGAGAAAGAGAGGGAGAGAAAGAAGACTTTTTTGGGGAGAGACTGTGTGTTTGTGTGTGTGTTTGTGTGTGTGCACGCATGTGTGCTGGAACACTTCGGTGGTGATGTAATTTATCTTGGTGACAAAGTTTCAATAACAAGACTTTCCAGCTGCAATACACCACATGCTGCCTACTAACATTTAATACACCAACCACTGTCTACTAACATTTAATACACCAACCACTGTCTACTAACATTTAATACACCAAACACTGCCTACTAACATTGAATACACCAACCACTGCCTACTAACATTGAATACACCAACCACTGCCTACTAATGTTGAATACACCAACCACTGCCTACTAACATTTAATACACCAACCACTGCCTACTAACATTTAATACACCAAACACTGCCTACTAACATTTAATACACCAACCACTGCCTACTAACATTGAATACACCAACCACTGCCTACTAATGTTGAATACACCAACCACTGCCTACTAACATTTAATACACCAACCACTGTCTACTAACATTTAATACACCAACCACTGTCTACTAACATTTAATACACCAAACACTGCCTACTAACATTGAATACACCAACCACTGCCTACTAACATTGAATACACCAACCACTGCCTACTAATGTTGAATACACCAACCACTGCCTACTAACATTTAATACACCAACCACTGCCTACTAACATTTAATACACCAAACACTGCCTACTAACATTTAATACACCAAACACTGCCTACTAATGTTGAATACACCGCACAGTCTAGTAAAGTTTAATACACCCCACACTGACTTGTAAAGTTTATTACACCACACATTGTCTAATAACGTTTACACCCCATACTGTCTAGTAAAGTTTAATATACCCCACACTGTCTAGTAAAGTTTAATACACCACACAGTCTAGTAACATTTACACCACACGTTGTCTAGTAACGTTTACACCCCACACACAGCTAGACTAACATTTAATGCACCAAACATGCTTCACAGCCAGACAAGTGATTCTTCAACCACACACTGACTTCAAGGCCAGGCTAATATTTAACACACCACACAGTGTCTACACAGACAGGAGTTTTAATACACCACACACTAATGATAAATCTGCCTGGGCTGTGTTGTTTTGTTCTGTGGTTTGCAGGTGATGCGAGTCTCTGGCGCTACGCCAACAAAACTTGCCACACTGAAGTCTGTTGGGAGGTCCACCGTCAGGACCGGGCCTCAGGACAGGGCCATCAGGACCGGGCCTCAGGACAGGGCCATCAGGACCGGGCCCTCAGTACAGGGCCATCAGGACCGGGCCTCAGGACAGGGCCATCAGGACCGGGCCTCAGGACAGGGCCATCAGACACGGCACATGTCCACATCTCGCCTTTCCACGTCGTGCTTATGCAATAATCCACAGATAATGACATGCATATGAAATTATGGAAAAAAGCTGAATACTAATGAGCTAAAAGGTTAAAAAGCTGGTCATCAATGTGCTCTTAATTTGAAAAATTTCAGAATACAGACCATGTTATGAAATCCAATGAGTTTCTCTAATGAAATATATGAATAAATCTATTCAAAGCCTTTGATTACTCAATACATTTTGTAACACCGTGACCATTTTTCTGAAGAAAAAAAAACTTTAGCAAGTTCTTCAACATTTAATCTTCAGAGTTTCTGAACAAACCCAACCCTGCACCAAAAAAGTAGGAATATATATAAAACAAAAATCATTGTTTTATTTTAATATTAGCTCAGGAATCAGTAATTTCCTGAGCCTTCAGTCACATTGACATGTTTTGCTGGGACTATTGGTACAGCCTGCAGGTTAGAAAGTGCTTCAGTTTTCAGGGAATTGTGAAGCACCCGCCAAATTCCCAACAAAAGTATATGTGGAAATGCTTGCGCATTATTCATAGGAGTTACATTTTTAAAACCATTATGAAGATGACTTTGTAAAACCATTCTGGTAATTTACAGTTTTGAACCATGATCAGCCATTTTGTAATTGTGTGATATTCAGTGCGTTAAGAAACCTAAGATCAGAAAAGCTACTGAGAAGCTGAATATATCTGACTGCAGGCAAAAGGACAATCATAATAATAATAACAACTCACTCCTTCACCCTTTTACCCGCACATACAATCACTCTGGCGGGTATTACTGAACTATATATGAACTCCTGAATCAATGAAGATATGATTCTTGAATGAATTTAAAGCATAATTCCACCCTGAGAAGATCTCAGAGCCCACAAACTAGCAAACTAGCACATCCTTAGCCAAAGGTACGTACAGTGAATAAAACATTGTCCTCTAGTCATGTACCCTCACTGGCCACAGTTACGAAATATAGCTGCATTAATTTTCCAGGATCTTTAACTCACACTCGTTCCTCTCAGAGTCTTCAGTGTGAGTAGAACCTTTCTGCGCTTAGGGGTCAGAGGGCATTGGGGGGCTCTGACAGTCATGAATTTCACAAACCTTACCTTGACCTTTACTGGAGTCAATACCAGTTAGTGTCTCTATGGCAACGGCCTGCACTTTTTTCTCCCTGGCCGGGGGAGTGCTGGCAGCCGGTGGAGTCTCGGCGCGGGGCTCGGGGTTTCTGCCCGACGATGGAGCCTTTCTCTTAAAGCGACTAGCGAGGAGCTGCCAGAAATTAGGCTCCGAGGCTGCCGCTGGCTTGGCAGGCTTGGGGGGCTTGGCCGGGGCGGGAGGGACCTCCATAGCCGGGGCCGTCCCCCTGGGCCGAAGCTCGGGCAGCTGCCGGCGTCTCTGGTGCTCGCCCTGCTCACTAGCGGGAGACAGCGTCCTGCCGGTCAGGTAAGAGAACGGGCGGGCGGGACGGGACGCGTCTCCCACGATGCTCGCGGCTCGCGACCTTTCCTGCGGGCCGCTCGGCTCGGCCTGGTTGCGGTTCCGCCGGATCCGGAGGCTCAGACTGCGGCGCAAGGAGTCGAACCTCCTCGGCCGGTCCGGCTTGGCGCTGGGAGGCGTGGTAGCGGGCAGCGCCTCCTTGTCCCTCGCCTCCTTGTTCCTCGCATCCTTGTCCCGCGGCTGCCGGCCGAACAGCCTCCATCGGAAGCTGGAGCGGGCCAGGCCGGCCGCGTCGCTGAATGTACGGCTCGTCAGCTCGTCCTGGGAGCAGCCCACGTTCCGCAGCTCCAGAACGGTCATGCTAACGGGCCGGGGTCTCCCGCCCGTACGCGAGACTCGGGCCGCGGGGGGTTCTTGCCACGGGTGCGGGAGCAACCTAAAAGCGTGAGGTCCGTCCGTCCGGAAGCCGTCCGCCGCCCTTTCGGCCCTGCGGGGCACCGCAAAACCCGAGTGATCTGCCCTACCGCCGTCCGCGCCGGTCACTGCCGCGCTGGACTGCGTGGCCCCCGACACGCATACGCTCCGAGGTCTGCCCGAGTGTTGGCGGAGACGCACTGCCGAAACGTGCTGCCCGCCGGGCTGGCTGGGTAAGCCATGCATGCTCACCGCCGCGCTGTCGGCACGGAGACGCACCCCCGTGACGCACCCCCGCGGCACGGCCACACAGGGCGGGGCGGAGGGCTCTCCGGGCGCGGCATGGCGGAGTCCTTTTCCAGGTGGGCGACCGGACGCTGAAGCGGCGCGCGGCTCCTTCGTCGTGCTCTCGTCCGCGGCCGAGTGGAAGTCTGGCAGAGGCAGCCTGAGCGCGGGAGCGTCCCGGAGGAGTGCGGGGAACCGGTCGGCCCTCATTCCTGGCTCCTCCAGCCCCCTCCCTCCTCTCCGGAGCCTGCCTGTGCTGCTCAGGTATGGGCCGCCTGCTGGGCGTCTCTCCCCTGCCGCCCTCCGCCTCGGGCTCTCGCTCCGCTCCTCCCGCTTTGCCGCCTCCTCTTGCTTCCCCGCAGTGTTGGCCCCGCCTCTCGGGGGCTTGGCCTCTCCTCCGGCCCCGCCCTCTCCTCCACCTCCCCGAGTTCTGCGCAGGAAGGCCGAAGGTTCGCGCGGAGCTGCCCCGGCTTGTAGGTGCCAAGCTGACTCTGCCGTGCCCTCGTTAATCACATCTGGAAGCCGTCTGCTCAAGACCAGCGCGGGAACGCCCCTGCGCCTCCGCAAGTCCGGTCTTGCTAAAGATCCTCCGTGGTCTCGCCTTGAGATTCTCTCCCTCTCTGTCCCCCCCCCCGCCAACACAATGCGGCTCACGGCTGCTCTTAAAGGCCTGCACCTCCAGGCCGCATTCCAAAGACACAGGCGTAATCCCTCGATTCTGACACGTGAGAAAGGAAGAGAGAGGTGGGGGTCCGTGCGGGGGGTGGGGGTTGGACCGGACACGCCTCAGCACAACCTCTCCAACACCTCCAACAGGTCCCCGAGAGAGCGTCAAAAACCAGCCAATGGCAAAAGCAAGAAGGGCAAACACGTCCCTGCGGTTTTACTCCACCGTTCCCGGCAGAGGGCTTAAGGTGTTGGGAAAAAACAAACAAAAGACAAGAAAAAATCATCTTGGGGAAATATGGAAGTGAAGTGAGCTCATTGCATCAGCAAGGCGTCAGGAAAAAACTCCCCCAGAAAAGTAGTGTCGTCTTCTGCAGGCGAAGCGTGCAGAGCAGGCAGTGAGGGCACATTTCTCCCCTCCTCGGTCCCGGCCACGGAGCCAGGAGGCCGGACTCCCAGCGACGTCCCCACCACTGCCGGCCAGCGGGAAAACAAGGGACGGATTCCTCCAAAGGAACTCCCACACAAGGTTGGTCAGTGGAGACGAGGGTAAGATACCAGGAGGCCATGCCCGAAAGGCTTCTGGGTAAGATGCCCCCTCCCCCTCCCTGCGCTCTTGTCTGACTGAACGAGAAGGTTGAACGCCAGACAAAAAAAAACCTTGGTTCTTTTCCAAAAGCTTACAGTGGGAAGAGCAGAGGGTGAAATTCTAGGGTCCAGAGCCAATGGGAAGACCACCTATGTGCGCTGCAGGTGGGCTGGACGGAAGAGCGTGTTTTGGGATAAAGAGAGAGGAGGTTCGCCGACTGGGAAAGTCAGGATGCAGACGGAGAGGGAGGCACGTGAAGGAGGAAGGTCAAGGCTTTCATAAGCAGACGGAAGCTTCCGGACGCCCATCCCATGAGAATCATTCCCACCACAAATGCATTTAGTATGAATGCATGTATAACAAATAAGGTCATTAGAAAAGGTCATTAGAAACAAAAATCATTACACAAATGAAAAATATTCAAATTGAAAACTGCTTATTAACACTTGCAGTTGTGATTAAAAGTATTCTTTAAATCAAAAGAAAACTACATTACAGGATCTTTTTCTAATAGTTTTCACATGTATTGCAACATCACAACTTCACTTTTCTATATTAGATTACTCATTTTTGGAATTTTGGAATTTCTGGCCCTTTTTTCATGGTATTTTATATTGACTGGATAAGACCGGAGCCAATGAAATCCAGATTAACTGTCCCGCAGCACTGACCATGCAGCCTAAACCTAATACCCTTTCGTGTTCAACTTGTGTAAGCCTGTGACACAGTAGAGCAGAGCCCCCTCTAGTGGTGCTTATGAGTATTAGCCCTAATGCCTTCCAAAGCCCATTCGGAGCCATTGTGTATCGGCCATTACCAAGAGTTGACACAATGTGGCGCGACACTGTTAAATCTACGATCCTCCCCAACAAGTCTGCTGAAACACACACTCTCTTTAACCCCACAAATCACTCAAGACGCACGACAACCGTTCTACTGTGGGTTAATGCCAAGCAGAAGCCATCGCAAGCTGCCGTGAAGAAGAGGGCAAAGCTCTCTCTCTTTTCCTCCCTCCCTCCCTCCCTTACTAGCACAGAGGACGTTGGTCCACAGATCCACACAATCTGTGGCCTAATCCATCTTATTTCGTTATGACAGCACGTCCACCATCTGACGGGCATGGCTTCAAGGCTTTGACAGTGGAGCCGGGATTCTTGCTGCCCATCGACCCCCAGTTTGGATTTTTCCACATTTTCACTGTACTTGTTGTTGTTGTTTGGGTGTTTGTTTTGGGGCTGTGCTGATTACAGTTCTCCACCGAAATTCAGTGTTCTCTCAGATCCCTCGTTTAACCTAGCAGCCCCACGAAACAACGCGAAAGCCGTATGAACAGTCACAATCTTGTCAAATCAAACCCGTCGAGTTTGTCGTCACAGCCGAAATTCGTCTTCCAACAGATGGTTCTTTTCCCTCCCTTGGAGACTCACTAACGTCATAGCGAGCGAGGAGAACTGAAGTCTGAGATTTAGATCTAGCCTTTTGGATTCGCACTGCAGCCTCGGTCTTCCACAAGCATACCAAAATGAAGAAAAACCATCTGCACAAGAAAACCCACTCAAACATCCATCTTCACCAAGCACATTCAACCACCATGTCTGTCTTTTACTTAGAACCTGCTAATAGGTAATACCAGTCATGCCACGATGTGAGAGTCAGAGTTCATTGGACTGTTCATGGAGGATAATGATGTAAGTGTGAAAGTGTGTCTTCTCCTTCTGCCTTTCTGCAGACGTAGCTGATTGGTCACACCACGGGAAATGGATAAGCTGTATTTACACAGTGACTCTTCCTGATGACCATGGCATTATGAACAGCCCTTTCTAGGAAAGAGGGGCGTGTCAAATGCGTCAGTGGTGGCGTTCCTTAAAACCGAATTTTCGTGAACTTCTGAGCGGCAGTGCCAATGGGAGTGACGTCTGCACGTGTGCCCGGCCACGCAGAACTGAGCCTCCTGCGATCTAAATAAATAACGCACTCACACAAACAATCAAACTTAATCCATAATTTAAAATGGCACTTTGATCAGCCTGAAGGCAAATACGTCAACGATTCCATACGTCGTCATCCATAAGACCCGCAAGGCTCAGGATAAAAGCTTCGGGACGCTGGAACCTCATCCTTCCTGGTCGGGTTTGGGCGGGACCAGAAGGAAAAAAGGTCCCCTAAATCTGTGCCAAGGGCGGCACGAAACAACAACAACAAAATCACAAACAAACAAATATCAGTGGTGCATAATGGCCCCCTAGAGTGCAAATTTCCTCCTTCAGAGTTACATCTGCTCAAGGCTAACACTAGAAGACTTTAATCAACACTGATGACTCCTCTGTGCACCTATTTCAGCCATTATGTGCATGAGTCACTAATGGACCGACACATCTAGCATTAACCGAACCCGATTTTAACAGCAACGTGCTTGATGTAAAAGGAAACACCTTACTGTATGAGCAAGCAAATCTAATTACATCTGAAAACCAGCACAAAGTGGAAAAAAACCCTGATTACCACACTAATGTACATCATGTAGCTTTCATGTTAGAACCCGCTCATCCAACGTTGCGTCATTACCTGCATCTACAAAACCGGGGTTGGCCACAACCCGAACGTCAGCAGGAATCAGATGGTCTTCCTCATCCCACGCACCACGGGGGAGCTTGGGCCGCCGCCCGCATCCGAAACACTGCATGGCTACTCGGTACCCCCCGGAGCAGGGCGAACGGGACAGCGCGGTCACACTCCTCCGTTCAAACGCGTCCTCACGGCGCCCGGGGTGGGACGGCCGTCCGAGAGAGTGCGTCCTTTTGCCCTCCCGCTCATTTCTGACCTATACGAACGCAGCTCCGACTCCGCACGCGGTGCAGGAGAGAGACAGTGGCCGTGTTCCCCACAAACTGAGCGCTTTCAGGATGAGGTCAACAATATGGGTTTCTCTACCTGTTGAACCAGCTTCGGAGGGAGGGAGGGAGGGAGGGGGAAGGAGAGGGAGGTGTCAGGTGCAGGAAGACATCTCCACCTCCTCTAATCCCTCAAAGGCGTAAAGGGTCCTTGGCCTCACTGGTCTACCCACAGTCAACCTGGGATTACGGTAATCCTGAACCAACATGAAAACATGGATAGCTCCTTGCGTTATAGCTCTGGGGTTACCCATACACACACACACACACACACACACACACACACACACACACACACACACACACACACACACACCCACACACACACACACCCGCGAAGTGACGCAGCTATTCACAGGCTCCTGGAGCAGAAGGCGAGGAGAAACTGGTTCTGCACGTCTGAGTATGCGTGCGACCCCTTCTGCTGGCAGAGCTGGTACCGCCCAGCGCACCACAGCGATACGCATATGGCACACACGGGGTGGGGGGGGGGGGGGGGGGGGGGGACTTTCTCTCCCTCCTCCTAACCCCTTTCACTGAGCTTTAATTCCCCCAATACTACCTAGCACAATAAGCTATAATACAATCACTGCCTGCCGTAGCGTTTTGATACAATCATTTTAACACACATGTAATCAAAGGCACAGATAAAGTTTTAAAGCTGCTATTTTTTTCCTTTCTTAAGTGTGACACAAAATCAAATATTTTTGTGTTGTTTGTTTTGTTCTGTTTTTACAACAAAAAAAACCATTCAAAAATTAACTTGACATGTGTAATATGTCCAGTTCAGGTCCATAATAGTTAAATTACATGGAAGAATTTTTTCCTGTGTTCAGAAACGTGCACAGAGGTGTTAAATGGTCTTAATGTAATGCCATTTAACAAAACCTTCCAATTGAAGCTGATTTAATCGGTGGGGCTTTATTGAAGCAACAGAGAGGCCGTGAGCTTGGTCCCTCATTACGTTTCATTAAAAACACACGGCACACGTCGCCTGCGCTGCGAAACGAACCTGAAACGAACCCGAAACGATGAGCGATCCGAGCAGAACCGTGTCCTGCCCTCCCGAGACGCAAAAACAAACACACGAGTGCCTTTTCTCTTCCACCTGTTTTAATCACGGAGACTGACAGAAGCGCTTTTCACGCCATTCTTTCCCACCGTCTTTGGGGAGCGCGTTTGTAATTGGGAACCGTGGGGGGAAATCGGCCCGGGCAAATCTAATTAAAGCAGTTTTATGGAAAAACTCATTAAGGTCACATAATTAGGTTGCTTTTCTTCGCCCCTCCTTCTCTAAACGTCTTTTTAAAACATGGACGGGGGGTCAGAACTAGCGCTTCATTCTTCTTCTTCATGGTGAAGGCAGCTGTTAGTATGGTACATCCGTACACCAGGAGTCTTCATAAGCACGACTACTGTTCTGGGATCAGTCTCCATCTGCTACGCGCAGTCCTGTTTAATTAATATGCAAAAGATCTAATCTGACCGCAGCTTGGTACCTACCACAGCTGAGAAATCACCGCGACCAAGCCGCTGTCAGTACGTGATTTCACTCAGTATGTGGTAACGAAAACAGTATTGGGTTTTTAAAGGTCCCCCTGGGTTCCTGTCCTCCTGCACTCCATGAGAGTGAAGTGTGGAAGAATTCAGCAGTCTGAGAGCCATGAGTCATTTGTACTACCAAAATACAAAAAAGCTGTTGTACAAGATACTGTGTAAGTCCTCTCGCGGTGGGCGGTCCCACACTACCCCACTAGGGGGCAGTCATACAATTCACAGATCAGTCTGCAACAGCTTTGAATTCAGAATAGGACCATCAAAATCTCTTGTCAATGCAGATAACAACAATTTCTACAACTTTCTTGGGACCCCGTCTCATATGCTATTGTTTTGTTCGCTAATGGAACATATGTTGGTATCTCGATTGTAACCCTCAGTTGCTGAGAGCTGTCACACTCAATGTATTTGTGTCACAGAACTCACAAATAAGACCAAGGCTTTAAGCGTCTAATGTAATTTCTCAGACATGATTAAGGGCCCTGTAGCTTGCAGGTGTCCGAGTCCCCCTTCATCTTCAGAGGCTGTAAGAACGACTGTCGTAGCTGTACAAGAGGGCAGAGTGATGCTAGTGACGGCTAAGGCGAGCAGACAGCACTGCATTACATAAGCGTACGGACAAAGACTGGTGTCCACACAGCCCGGCCACACAGAGGAACAGAGAGCCCTCAGAATACAGAGAGAGAGAGAGAGAGAGAGAGAGAGAGAGAGAGAGAGAGAGAGAGAGAGAGAGAGAGAGAGAGAGAGAGAGGGGGGGGGGGATGAGACAGAAAACAAAAAAACAAAATAGGAGAGAAAGCAGAAAAGAGAGAAGGAAAGAACAAGGAGAGAAAAACAAAGAGCAGAGGAGACAGAACGAGCGGGAGATGAGACACAAGGAGAGGAGACAGGGAGATGAGACACAGGAAGATAAGACAATGGAGAGGAGACACAGGAAGATGAGACACAGGGAGAGGAAACAGAGAGAGGACACACGGAGAGGAGACACGTGGAGATGAGACACAGTGGGAGGACACAGGGGGAGTGGAGACACAGGAGGAGTGAGACACAGGAGGAGTGAGACACAGGAGGAGTGAGACACAGGGGGAGGATACACAGGGAGACAGGGGGAGGAGACACGGGCAGAGGAGACACAGGGGGAGTGAGACACGGGGAGAGGAGACAAAGGGGGTTTGAGACACAGGAGGAGTGAGACACAGAGGGAGGAGACACAGAGGGAGGACACACAGGGAGACACAGGGGGAGTGAAGGTGAAGCCCTGTGCTACTGTCTAAGGAAATGAGGCACTAAGTATCATGAGCAGGGAGTGCACTGCAGTAAGGTTATGTAAGTTCAGACAAAGAAACCATTAAACACCAACTCGGATACTAAGCAGCGCCATAATGAACTTGCTATTAAAACTGCATTCATTCTCAAGCTTAATTGATACGCTGGATTTTCGGACATTTGTATAATATAATAGTTGTGTAAATGATCCCAATAGGGGTGTAAAGCCAGTCTTACTAGTATATATAATACACATATATATTAGTCTCCCATTAAGGTAGGCTGGGTTCACAGACTACAGTGAAGTAGACCATTGAAGTAGTTCTTGCTGTCAAAGTGTACATGTCTTCACCGACGCAAGAGACACTCAGCTGATGTTGTTGTTGATTGTAATGTACATCAGCAACTGGGACCGCCATGAGTTGTTTTGTCTCTGCACTGTACCTCTGTGAAATGAGAAAGTGACTCAGAAAGCAATGGTACAGAATGTTCCGGAATCCTCGAACTTAAAGATTGTGTCCATACTGGGCGAATCATATTTAAATGGCAGCTTTTATACACACACACACACACACACACGCAATATATACACATTTTAATATGGTTCCCCCAGTATGAACACAAGCTGTCTATCTAATATCTCTCTCTCTCTCCCATGTGTGTGTGTATATATATATATATATATATAGTCAGCCATTTGACCAATAGCATCAGGACATCAGCAGACAGAGGGCATGTTGCCTTGTGATACTCTGGTGGACTATTTTCAGGTCCTGGTGGTTTGGGAGCCTTAGCATGCATAGCCACTGAGGGTCAGACTGGGTGAGGGCCTGCAAAGCTGCTCCAGTAGTATGACTGAGGTCATGGTTCTGCCGCAAGACGAGAACCATCTGCTTTGAGGCAGCGGTGATCCTGAACACTGCAGAATTCATCATGTTGGTCAAATTGTGAGCAAAGCCAAGTGAGGTAGTCCATCACTTCCGAGGACACGTTTCTAATTACCAAACGTTTGGATCATGGACAGTTCTTTCCTCATTCCATCACTCAGGAATACATTCATCTTCGACTCCTCTGCCCAGAAGTTGTTTGAATCTTGAGCTAAAACTCTCCGAGGTCATGGCACCGTGTTTTCCCCCCCAATGCCCAGTACAAACCTGCACCCCTCACTGAATCCAGTACAAACCTGCACCCCTCACTGAATCTAGTACAAACCTGCACTCCTCACTGAACCAGTACAAACCTGCACCCTTCACTGAATCCAGTACAAACCTGTACCCCTCAATGAATCCAGTACAAACCTGCACCCCTCACTGAATCCAGTACAAACCTGCACCCCTCACTGAACCAGTACAAACCTGCACCCTTCACTGAATCCAGTACAAACCTGTACCCCTCAATGAATCCAGTACAAACCTGCACCCCTCACTGAATACAGTACAATCCTGTACCCCTTAATGAATCCAGTACAAACCTGCACCCCTCACTGAATCCAGTACAATCCTGTACCCCTTAATGAATCCAGTACAATCCTATACCCCTTAATGAATCCAGTACAATCCTGTACCCCTTAATGAATCCAGTACAATCCTGTACCCCTTAATGAATCCAGTACAAATGTGTACCTGTACAATAACACATTGTTTTTGACACTCCTAATGTTTTGGCTGTTTTGACTCTGACTCTGACCTCTCATCAAACCTCATCTTGGGTTCATCTCCCTCACTCATAAACCAATAAGGCAACAACATAGCTGTTCGAGCCCCAACCGAAGAGCTAACTGCTTCATGCTAACTCCTTACTAACTTCTAATCACTAGTTGGTCCCCTAAAATCAGGCAAATATCAGTAACAAAGGGCTGTGATGTTATATTCATTTAACGCAGATGTCACTACCTTTCAAATTAGCCTCTTGCAGTTAAATATCAAATTTTGAACCTTCTTTACAACAGAGCCAAAGAATGTCGTGTGTCCATGATCACTGTGTGTATGACTACATGCTAATTCCACATGAACGAAAGAGAATCCGAGCGCAAATGCAATCACAACATAACAAAAAGTTCCCTCAGAATTTAACGTTAAGTTTCCGCTTTTGGGGATGGATGGAAGGCTACAGGAAGGCAGCAGAGGGGCATTACGCTATTCTGAGCGGAAGAAACCTGCTGCGATAGGCTCATCACTTCCGAGCCCCAATGACGTGGCGCTTGGAGCCCGAGGTGTCTGTGCCAGGAGAAGGCCCACGCCTGTCAGACTGCAGTTACACGGGCCGTTTGGTGACTACGTGACGAGCAAATGACTAAAGTGCTGGAGTGTACACTTTTAGAACACAAGTCAGCAAGGCAAAGAGGAGCCACAGACGTACCGCACGGCCAGTGCAACTGACACCCACATGCAACACATCGACAGCCCGGGGTCCTACGGGCCCGCTGGTGGATTTCATCTCGGCCTTCGACGGCATCGTCCCGAGCACCACATCATCGTCGTCGCAAACTCAGCCAGCTGTCTGCACCCGTTTCCAGCCATCGCTGGATCACCAACTTCTTGACTGACAGGAAACAGCAGGTGAGACTGGGTGATGTCACGTCAAGCAGCTCTAGTCTTGGCACCAGCGTCCTCAAAGACTGCGCGATGTCCCTACCTGTCCAGCTACAGCAATGTCCCCATCTCTCCAGCTACACCACCTCCGGAGACCCTTCCTTCAAGTGCCTGAAACTTGGAGATGCACGTCATCAACCTCTTTCAAGAAGTTGAGGAATCAGGATGTTCTCCGGGTTTAA
The DNA here is from genome assembly GCF_052324685.1 of Brachyhypopomus gauderio. Classification (NCBI taxonomy): domain Eukaryota; kingdom Metazoa; phylum Chordata; class Actinopteri; order Gymnotiformes; family Hypopomidae; genus Brachyhypopomus; species Brachyhypopomus gauderio. The sequence continues at coordinate 3,420,066 of NC_135223.1, read as the reverse complement.
AATTAAAAACTGGGCATTAAACACTCAGGAAGGTGGAAATGGACCTCAGAAAGAACCTCCACCGTCTCTCCTCACCATCCACAACTGCTCTGTGGAAAACACAAAATCATCAGCGATCCCAGGTGCACGCAGTCACCTGTAAGGTGACTTGAAATAGAAGTCAAACGTAGCTTCCGTCAAGCAGAAGGTACAGCAGAGCGTGTACTTTCTCCTCCAGCTGAGGAGGCAGAACCCGCCCAAAGAGCTTCGGTCTCAGCTCTACGCAGGAGTCATTGAAGCCATTCTCTGCACATCCATCACTGTCTGCTTCAGCTCTGCCACCAAGCGTGACAGGTCCAGACTCCAGAGGACAGTCAGAGCTGCAGAGCAGCCCGTCGGCACACAGCCGCCCTCCCTCCAGGACCCGTGCTCTTCCCGGGTCAGGAAGCAGGCGGGGTGGTTTTAACTGAGGAGTCGGCGTACCGAGGACGCCGGTCGTTTGTGCTACCGGCATCCAGCAGGCTCGTGTGCTGTAATCATGTGCTCCGAGCTTCGTGAACACCATGTACTCTGTATAGCACCATATTTTAACTGCAATATTTTCAGACTTTATGCACTTGTAGTAAAAACTCCAGTAACTTCAGCATCCTGTTCACTACTCTTGGGTGTTGATGCACCCAACTGTGTTCTATATTGGAAGTGTTTTAGCAAATTAGTGTCAATATCTCTCGTAACCAATAGCTTTACATTATGTCTGTTAATTGTATTATCATGTAAATTATATTTATAAATTGGATAATTATGTAAATGATGTCTACTGTCCTATTGTTGTAAGCACCGCCTTGCACTGCAGAGACAACTGCAACCTGGAGACAAATTCCTGGTATGTTCATCACACCTGACCAATAAAACTGATTCCAGTGTGAGCACAACCACACGCGCCCACACTACAGTTGCCACCTGTCCTGGTTTTCCCGGGACTGTCCCGGTTTTCACGTCGCTGTCTCGGTTTTCCCGGGCTGTCCCGGTTTGTCCTGGTTTTCCTTCCTAAATGAAAAATTCATTTAATGTCCCGGTTTTCACTAGGTTAGTTCAAACGACTATCGCTGTGTGTCGTCCCAACCCCCCCCCCCCCCCCCCCCCCCCCGTCAACAATTTACGTTCGCGTATGACAGTGTCCTTGTTTTTTGTCAGACCTAGGTGGCAACCCTAGCCCACACACAACCACACATGCCCAGACAAACACACACGCCCCCACACAACCACACACGCCCCAACTTGCAACCATTTTTGTTTTTATTCATTCTTAGCAAGTGGGGTTAAGTATGTCACATATATGTAAATACCTTCATAAATTAACAACTTCATAAGCTTAATACTAAACTTACCGCCAAGCCTATAGCAGTGAACCAACCGCTGGTTCTTAACGAAGAGCTAACCACGAGCCTATAGCAGTGAGTCAACCACTAGCCCTGTGTAATTAAACGTGACTGACAGCCCTATAACACACAACCTCCTGCAAGTTACCATGGGGAGATCAGTTATTAGCTATTCTGCTGAGGAAACCACTAAACTCTGATGCGATGACCGACTGTCTTTCAAAACAAAAGCACACGTGCCCGTGAACTCGTACACCCCCCACGTACACATCAACATCCACACGTCCACACGCGTTTACACACCTTCGAGACGTAGGTGAATCTTTGCTTACTGCTGCCAGCATTCCTCTCCTGCTAGCATCACCATGACAACATGCACCAAAATGGCCGACAGTTTCCATGGAACCAGAGAGCCTTCCATTCAGACTCACAGAGGCACGAAACTCCTCGGTGTTTCGTTTAGGTGCGTTACAGCAGATTAAAAACTATTTCATGACATTGTCACCCTTCATAAGACATGTTTACCTAGCTACCATCAAAACAGGAAATACATTCACACAGCTTCAAAGACAACAAAAAAGACATTACCAACGGCTATTACAGTGTGTACCTAGCGTCAGTGGATTTCATATTAGCGAGTGATGAATTCACAATGCACTGTGAAACTCATATTAAGGTGGACTTTCACATAACAGAGAGATGTCTGATTGATGTCTGTTCCTTGGGCTAGTGTCAAACTGAGAAACATCCAAAACCAGCGTCAAGGCGACACCCCTGTCAAAACAACTACCATAAAAGGCCAGGTAAGATTTCCCTTTCAAACCAGTCTGTTGTTCAATTTCTGTAACACTCATGTTCTGTGAGGAGTTTGGACGACAAAAAAAAAAAAAAAAAAAAAAAAAAAAAAAATCACAACACTGCAATTATACACGCTCAAGCCGTGACACACGTGTGTACACGGACGCGCGCGCACGGCAAAGCTCCACCCACTAGACGCAGAAGCAGCAGAGGCTATGGAGTATCGCGGGCTGTGGGTAATTATGCTCGCTGTAGTGCTGTAGTGCGTAGGGGGGCCTTTAAAATTCAACAGCTCTACCGCCTCATGCACGTCACAATCCTTCAACTGCAGAGAAAATGATAGGTTTGAGGATATCTGTGGGAGGATGTTAGAGAGAGAGAGAGACACTTCTGTCTCTTCTCCTCTCTCTCTGTGTACATTTCATAGTAAATCTTAAGGTACTTTACATCTGTGTGAACACAACAGATTTAGGATAAAGCAATCGGATGGGGTGGGGGTTGGGGGCAAAAACCTGAGCAGATCTAAGAGACTTGACATTCCTGTGTCATGAGTTATGTTATGCGTTGTGTCATCTCCCTGTGTCCTGTGTTACCTCCTTGTGTCATGCGTTACATTCCTGTGTCGCGTGTCGCCTCCCTATGTCGCGTGTTAGCTCCCTGTGTCATGCGTCACATTCTTGAGTCGCGTTGCCTCCCTGTGTCGCGTGTTGCCTCCCTGTGTCGCGTGTTGCCTCCGTGTCGCGTGTTGCCTCCCTGTGTCGCGTGTTGCCTCCCTGTGTCGCGTGTTGCCTCCCTGTGTCGCGTGTTGCCTCCCTGTGTCTCGCGTTGCCTCCCTGTGTCGTGTGTTGCCTCCCTGTGTTGCACGTTACATTCCTGTGTTGCGTGTTGCCTCCCTGTGTCGCGCGTTGCCTCCCTGTGTCGGGCGTTGCCTCCCGGCGCCGTATGTTAGCTTCCTGTGCCGTATGTTACCTCACGTGCTACGGCGTGAACCCCACAGCAGGGCCAGAGTCTTCCGTGAGCAGGTCAACCAAAATAAAAATAAATAAAATGATGCACTTTAAAGGATGCAGCCCTAGTAGTAGTGAGAGAGAAGAGTGAGTGTGTGAGAGTGAGATAGAGAGAAAGAGTGTGTGTGTGTGTGTATGTGTGTGTGTGTGTGTGTGTGTGTGTGTGTGTGTGTGTGTGTGTGTGTGTGTGTGAGAGAAAGAGAGTGGGAGAGAGAGGAGAAAGTGTGTGTGAGTGAGACGGTGAGAGAGGGAGGAGAAAGGGTGTATGAGTGAGATGGAGAGAGGAGAGATAGAGAGAGGAGAAGAGAGGAGTGAGAGAGGGAGAGACAATGAGAATGAGTGAGTATGAGTGAGAGAGAGAGAAGGAGAAAGAGATAGAGGAGAAGGTGTGAGTGAGGGGGAGAGAGAGAGATAGAGAGAGGGGTGAGTATGAGTGAGAGAGAGAGAGAGAGAGAGAGAGAAAGAAAGAGTGAGTGTGTGAGAGAGCGAGAGATGCTGGGAGTGTAGCCAGCGGGTGGGGGCGCCAGAGTGGAGCAGAGCTCCAGGGCTCTCTCGTGCGAGCGTGGGCTCTCTCGTGCGAGCGTGGGCTCTCTCCTCCACCGTGGACCCCGCCCTCTAGAACAGCCTCCACCAGGACACAGAGAGAACACACACACGTGCCAGGACTCAACCACACAACACGTCCTAACCAAATACAAACCACAGCCGCAAGACATTTCCACCAACGTGTTCTTCCACGCACAGATCTCTAATTCCGTTAACCAGGCTGACAATATAACGCCGCCCATACTTCAGCCGCTCTGTGAGACGTGGAACTATCGGTTCTTCTCCCCGGCATGGTGAACTACCACGGAGCTGCTGGCCAAACTAGCAGAAACCCAGCAGGCCTGAACACTGACTGCATTAGGGACGTCATTTGTGAAACCAACGGGATCTCGTGGTGGTTTTCAAAGTTATGGTGACTGTTCTTTACTGTATCAGCTGGGGGTTGTTGTTGTCATCAGGTCCACAGTCCCGAGCCGGAAGTAAAAGACCCAGAAAGGCCTGCTGGAGCTGGAGTTTTTAAGAAAGAGTTCCTAAGAAAGCACAGAGAGTATTCTGACAAGCACCTACTTTGGTCTACATGAACACAGAATCTTCAGGTCCCAGCAATAGAAATGTGTGTTCTCCTGTGCTGCTTCCTCTTCACCACAGGGAAGAGTTTGGTGTTCTTCAGACACACCACCATGAATCGCAGTTACACAATCCAGTAGATGCCATGTAAAGATTCCAATGGGCTAGCATTTAGCTAATTTGCAAGTTATAAAAGGCTATAATGCCCTTATGATCACATTATAATTGCACCTAGTCATCATGAGCATTATTCATCCATCTTCTGGTAAACAGGTGTAAAACAGGCACTGTGCAGCTGATGACCGTCCAACTGTCTGAAAACAGAACTTGACTACCTGAGAACTCAATCATCTCAACCTCTCTCTCTCCTTTACTGCAGTATCTTACTGTACTTACTGTACTTACTTTAGCTACTGCAGTTGCATTTTCTTCATTGACAGACATGCAGCATTAACACTTGAATTTTAAAAGCATTCTTACTCTGCAGTATTTCTTCCCACACCTGTCTAAAACTTTTGCACAGTTCTGTATATGATTTATATTATTTCATGTGCCTTTAAATAGCCAACTGGGTACGTGTTTATTATCTTGATGATCAGTAATAATGTGCTAAGATGTTTCTCCCAAAAATTGCCCTAATTTGCCTGAATATTTAAACTAGTAAACAATAAACTGTAATAGAAAGTAATTAGTAGATTATGGATAGGTTCTGAAATGATGATTATGTATTAAGAGTAAACTAAGACTGAAATTGAGGTGTCATATTAAGAACTAATCAGTACATAACCAAGGATGCATATAGCAGTTGGAGCATATCCACTCACTACTTAATGGTAACTGACTTATTTTTAATGCAGTTAATAAACTTTATTACGGATGTGATTTGTGTTTAGGGTTGTGAACATGGCCGCCTTTGTCTGCTGCACCCTAGCTGTGTGAGAAGAATTTCTGCAAAAATCACTGATGACAAGGCGTGGAATTGTTTCCTAATGTGCGTGCTTAAACTGATCCACTCTTGACGCCCAAATCAGGCTCAGGCTCTGGTGTTCTGGATCCAGCTGCGATCAGTGGCCAGTGGTGGCCGTTCCCTGGAGCGGCTCCCCCAGAGCGGTTCCCCCACCGTGGGTCCCCCAGAGCGGCCGAAAATAGCAGCTCGTGTTTACGCGCCTCCTTCTGTTCCTGCCTTTTCTCTGCGGCCCTCCTCCGCTCACGCGCCGAGGCAGGATTTCCGCTCACGCCGGTTGGTGAGCGTTTGAGAGAATCGCGGTGACGGAGCGTTTTGGACCCGTGAACGACCGAGCGGCAGCCGCTAATGGGAGCAGGGCGAAGCTCTCCGGCCCCGGGGTTTAACCTCCGCTCCGATGACACAGATGATATTATAGCAGTTAGCAGGATCGGCTGCAGCGGTGGTACTCACACAAGGTTAAAGGTCTGAATCTGCATCAAGCCTCTAAATGTATATGCAGTAAATGGTAGTTAAATTTAAAGCACTGCACAAGCATGTGAAATATCGCAGTTTGGCAAGAAAATGACATTTAAACCTTAGTGAAATGGGGTCTGTAACCAAATAGGGCATGATGTTGGCTTAAACATATTTGGATATATGAAATAAGAAATCTTATGTATGAATATATAATCTCCAAAAAAAAAGTAATGGTTAAATTTGTTATTTATAATAGTGAAGTACATATTCTGACAGGATATCATTATCAATCTGCTAGGATATGCATGAAAGATCGTGTTTGTATGTGTGTTTCCAAGTGATATACTGGTGTGGATTTGCTTCAGTGACGTGCAGCACTGGATGATGAACCTAATCGGCCTGGTTAACGTGGAGTCTGGGTTATACACGTCCGTCTCTGGAGTCACGAGGACGAAACGAGCTCTTCATCTCCGTGAGCGTGGGCACTCGCCCGCACAAGCCCACCTTCCTCCTCCTCCTCCTCCTCTCATGACAGCAAAGGCCCGAATCGACCCAGGAAGTCCGAAAGCAGCAGAATGTGAAACTATTCAATCCATCTCCACAACCAGGTCTTTCCATCTGGCGTGGAAAAGCGTCGAATCAGATTGCGTCCCAGCGATACTTCCTTGGGTGCGTGTTGGGGAGCTCAGACAGGCCTGGCGGGCCGTGTGTGGTAAGCAGACTCGCGTCTGCCTGGTCACCCACACGGTGCTGCTGGTGGCTCAACATCTCAGCACGCTTCTGATGCATCATGCTTCGTCGGGCCTGGTGTGCACAGTTCTCACCGAGCGGCATGGATGCCAATTCATTTCCACTGCGGCATGTGTCATTGCTGCACACACCACACACACACACACACACACACACACACACACAACACAACACAACACACACACAAAGGCAGACTATCCGTCTCTCTTTCTCTTTTAGCATGCATATGTCCAGAGGACGGATCAAAGGAACACAGCCAGCACATCGGCCAGTCTGTCAGCCCAAGACATTCATCCACATTGAGGAAGGATTAAAAGAAAGAAAAAGAGAACAGAAGAGTTGCACGAGAGAGAGGGAGAGAGAGAGAGAGAGAGAGAAAGAGAGAGAATACATGAGTGCAGTAGAAAGCCGGGAAGAAAAACAGATCGATCAAACCGAAGATGAAGACAGAAATAAAGAAGGGAAGAAGGGAGGGAGAGAGGGGGGAGAGAGAGAGAGAGAGGGAGGGAGGGAGGGAGGGAGGGATGAAGAGTTGCAGGAATCCACTAAGCATGTCCGGGAAGAAGAGGGGCTGCCCTAAAACCAGGGGCAGGGGAGCAGGACCAGGTCTGGCCAGCAGGGGGAGCCTCACGGCCTCGTCTCCTCCGACCCGCATCAACGCAGCGCGCGGTCCCGGTCCGTTTGCTTGCTTTTTCACAAACTCCTCGTGGAGTGGTTCTCGGATCGGTTAAAGCCGCTGATAAACACGTCCAGTGGGAAACGGTCAATGGTTAAGAATACTACGTAATTTCTGCCTTCCATGAAAGCCACCATTAAAGCTGCCCAAAGTAAGTTCTTGTCCAACAGATGGCACCGCAGCTATGAGCCTTTCTCTTGAGCCCCCCCACCCCAATCCAACGCTACTTAAGGTGTCGATTTGTATGCGTAAAATGTCATAACCGTTTGGCACTTCCTGGCTGACAAATATTGGACCAAAGTCTCAAATCGTTATGACATTTTGAACACTGGTGCGAAACCTTTGGGAACACGCTTGTCTTTTATGAACAAAAAACACACTTCGAGAGAGTCCGTTACAACAGGCGTTGTCTTACACGTCACCGAACATTGATTACAGAACAGTGCCGGAGAAGAACTCCTATTTTATACCAGGTGACTTTGAGGAAGGTTCCAGACCTACGAGTGCTTCAGTCTGGACTGTATTACGAGCACCTTCATCAACGACCCGTGGTGTCGCCATACGGAATGTTAATAGACTTTCGTGGTTGATCAAAGAAACGGGCTGTAACCTTGCAGTCCCGTGAGGTGTCCCATGGTGCATTTCACCGCTGCAGACTATATTTGGCCAGGGAGGGAGAGAGAGACAGGTGTGACAGCTAACTCGCAATGACTCACACGGCCCATCATCCTGCCGCTACACATCTGTCGAAAGATAAAACAGAATCATGGCTGTTATGGGGTGATGAAGTAACCAGTCGAATGACAGACTGATCTGAAGACCTGGAGACTGTCTTGGGGGATTTGGGTGCAAGTGACTAATTCTTTGGTAAATATGAGTCATTCCCGTATGTCTTCAACACTGTTACTGCTGGCTTGCTAACTGCAAGTTACATGGGAATGACAGTGTGACAGAAACCTGAAGATTCCCCAAACCACTGCACATCTGCCATCTTCCAGCGAGCGTGGTGTCACCGTCCGGATCTCCCGGATTCTGCGGAAAAACTGCACCAAGTCCACAAGCTGCAGAACCCGTGATGGCCGGGACTTGTTAAGAGTAGCGTGACCCAAAATTGGCAGGCATACATTGGAGCGTAGAGCCGTCACTCATGCCTGCTCGGGCAATTAGATGCAGTACGATCCGGAGCAAAGTGAGAGTACAACTGCCACCACACACACACACACACACACCGAAGACCCCCCCCACCGTGACAGGCTGGGAGGATGGGGGAGTTCTCCTGGAGAACGGGGGTGTGGGGGCGGTGGGAACGGGCAGGGAGGTTGTTCGGAAGCCCAGATTACTGCAACCTGCAGAGGGACTACAGAGGACAAGAGAACGTGGAGTTGAATGTGAGCGGAAAACAAAACTAGCTTCTCCGCTCCATTTGCTTGTCCCTGTAATTGATTGGCTAATGCAGCAGGGGAAGCCAGGTGGTGTTTTAATGATGAACTGATCTTCTGGGCAGTAGCGCACTGGCATTTGATGAGGCTTGTGCTGCCGATTTGCATTCTCATGCCTCGTCTTCCTCCTCTCAAACAGGCATAGCAATGAGGGGACTGCTGTGGAGCTGCCAAGGAGTGTCCAGAGAGAGAGAGAGTGGAGGGAGAGAGAGAGAGAGAGTGGAGGGAGAGAGAGAGAGAGGGGGAGGGAAGGAGAGGGGGGGGGAGGGAAGGAGAGAGAGGGGGGGAGGGAGGGAAGAAGAGAGAGAGAGAAAGTGGAGTGGAGGGAGACAGGAAGAGAGGAAAAAAGACATAGAGAGAGGGAGAGGGATAGAGAGGAGGAAGTGTATTTGTGAGAGAGGGAGACAGAGAGAGAAAAAGAGAGAGGGGGAGAGACAGAAGAAAGAGAAAGCAACGACAACAGAAGATGATGATAGAGAGGTAACAGAAGACAGGAGACAGGCAGCGAGGAGAGGCACAAATACATGGGGAGAAAATAAGAGTATCAAAAACAGTGAGAAATGCCGGGCGCACGAAGGGGAGCGTTTGAGCAAACGACTGAATAAGGGAGAGAACCCAGCTATGGGAACGCAGTACCAACAGCACACAGACTAGCGCTCCAGTGTCAGAAGAGCGTGGAAGGGTCCACGCAAGGCATGGACACCAAAGGCCCTTTATAGGTAGGAACGTAGTCCGGGGCTCTTAGGTTGGTCACGTATGTACGTGTTTACGTACCTTATTCTCGTGTTGTTTCTTTTTCGTTCTGACAATCTTGGGGTTAGAAGTGAGGTGGTGGTGGGCGTTCACGTTCCTAAGGATGCGTGAGTCGATGCCATGCTGTCTGGGTTAGGAAGGCGGCCATGTTTAACTTTCCCCCCCGTTACGATTAGCATGACACTGACCAATCACAGGTGAGCGTCTGGTCTCGGACTGCCAGCACTCTCTTCCTAGCGTTTTTGTTTCATGCACATTAAACTGGGAGAAAATGATGAAGGAATAAAATCGTGTCTTAATGGAGTCGATTCAAGAACTGCAGGTAAAGTGAAACCGAGGATAATATGGCAAGAGTTATGTCTGAGCTAACTGGCATGACTAATCACATTTGCAATGTGGAAAAACTGAGGAAATTAACTACACAAGTTATTTGAGCAAATATGGAAGTTCATCAGAGGATAGCGCACACCCTTTGATCATTTCCCAATTAAAAGCACTGCTCTGGTTTTAGCACACTGGTGAGGTCACTGCCGACAGACTCAGTTCCCATCAAATGCACTTACCACCTCTCTAAAGTTACACTAATGACAATGAGAATCGCCTACTCAGAACATTCTAGATCGTACAGTCCTTCTCAGGTTTAGGCCAGCATTAGAACTGTTGTTTTAGCCGTGGTATAATGATCATTCTGTCTCTTCATTAAGGTAAACAGAAAACAAGAAATACGTACAAAAAAAAACCCCATTTCAGAACGAAATGGCTTCTAAGGCAAATGTCAGTATTTAGTATGACCTCACTGGGCACTAATCACACTAAATAGATCACACTACATACTACACTGATGTTTTAACACTGCAAACAAATTTCCTGTATTTTGTCCTGAGAGAGACAGAGAAATAATTAGGCTATATATGGCCATTACACCACTGCAAAAACATCAAATCTAATGGTGTCCCAAGACATCTGCACTGTGCCGAGTATTTGTGAAGATCAATAGCTTCAATAGTGTCTATGATGTGTCATCTGAACCTGAAACTGTAACCATCATTCCTAATGGCACAACGCTGGCAGATCACCAACCCCAAATCACCAACCCCAAATCACCAACCCCAGCTCTCCAACCCCAGCTCTCCAACCCCAGCTCTCCAACCCCAACAAGCCTCACTGGTTACGCGTGCACTGCAACACTCTGGCTGACGCGGATAACAACTCCACTGTCCACAGAGTTGCTGTGAAACTCCACATGGTAGAAATTCAAAATGGTCAAAAGATCCTACAGAGAAGTTGAAGGGCGAAAACGTGAAGGACTGTGATCTCTGTTAGCCACACATTAGTCTACGCCTGTCTGATTATGTCCAGATTTCAGCCTCGCACTCTATAACTGGCCTTCCCCCCCCCGTCCAAGAACTCCAGCTGCTAATCTACTTCAGCACAACAACTGAACACACCATGCCTCTGAACTTTCGGTCTCTGACACCATCGGCGAGCCCCCACGGATTCGCAGGGTCTTAATAACAGAGTGCGGCGTGCAAGTGAACGCCGGTTACCACTGTGAGTAACACCAGGAAGACGAAGAGCAAAGCTCCCGTTTCTGAGACTTCATTGCGTCCCCAGTGCCAAGGCGATAATGGCAGGTCACAGAGCTCAGCTCATGTCAGAGAGGAGACGCTTGCCTCTCCCACTCTGTGATTAAAGGCAATTATGAACCTCAGGGTTACCGCCAGGAGTCAAGTCAACTGCTGAAATTCTGCAGAAGGGGTGTGGCTAACTGTCCGTCCGAAACACCTTCATAAAGCCTTTATTAAGCGTCATAAAGGTGTAATAAGAGTTTATTGAACGCTTTAATGAGCGCATTCTGATGAAAAGGAAGAAGCCGGAGGTCCGATGCAGGTGGTAACCTTACTCCTGAAAAACCGTTGAGAATGAGAAACGCACGAGTCTTCCTACGACACAGCTGTGACGTACATGCAACGAATGTTCCCCCAGCCGTGGTGCAGAAACGATACGAAAGCCAACAGCAGGGGCTCCAAAACCACAACGGCACCAGTCACAACAACGGGTTTGTGTATAAATTACTAACCTACGCAAACACAGACAAATATTATTGAAGAAAAGACCAATATGGTAATTTTCTCGCAGAGCATTGTATTTGCATACTAATTTCATAATGAGTGAACTGATGTCATACGGTGCTGTAACTAATTCGATTATGCTAATTTCAAGTGTTAAAGGCTCTGACTGGATGGCCTATTCAAACAGGTAAACAGCTAAGGAGGCCCATACACTTGTAGTGTGGGGTTGAGGACTTTATAAAGCAACAACAGTGAGTCAATAGTGAGTCCTGCATTTTCTTCGTAATCCTGAACTGAGTCATAAAGGAAAAAAAAAAACCATTCTCGTTTTCATATAATCGCAGGTGGTTTGAATAAAAGTGCTGTGCACCGCTTTGGGACATAGATGGTGCGTGCCTCGGAAATTGGATGATGCTCAGGTGTGGTAATTATGCTAGTAATTTTGTGCCAATTCTCAAATGGTTCTTTTGGGTTTTAACAGAAAGCTTGCTGGTCTTTTATGCAAAATCTCAGAGAAACACCATCACCGACCCAGAATTCCCAGCAAAGCAGGTTCTTACTCAGACTCCACCTTTCAAAGTCTCAGTTAGGAATGACTAAAGTAGTGGCTGTCAGGCCAGAGAGAGCTATGCGTTTGTTAAATATATTTCAATGAAGATGGTCTTGTCTGTTGCAGTAATGCCTTCTTTGGGAAGCAAAAGTCTGAATACTGCAAGTGAGTAAAAGCCAAGAAACCAGGGATGTCAAACTCCAGCACTCCACGCTGACTTCCTGGCTTGTCTAATGCTAATGCAAGTGGTTTTTTTGTAAGCCACAGTCTTAACTCTCTTTACATCCTGCTGGCCATCACAAAAAAAAATGAACAGAACGTGAAGAAACAAAATTCGTGAAGGCACAGCATCAACACAGCTTAGCGTCAACAGAGGGACGCGGGATCTGAGGCGCGTCGCAATTCACCGACGCAAACGCCGAACAGAGAGAGCGGCGGGCTCGGGGCTGAGGGAAGCGTCTCGCGTGCCGGACCCGCGCGTTACCGCCAGCTAATCTGCTGCCGTCCAGGCGGCGGTTCGTTGCCAGGTTCTGTTTAAGCAGGGAAATCACCAAACTGTGCTGAACCCCCGGGCCCTCCAGCTGTAATTAACGCATAAAAGCTATCGGAGCCAGTAGAACAAACAACCAACTGGTACCCGCTAACCTACATTCCCAGCCGCCTTGGCGTTTTTGGGCCAGGGATTTCTTTTACGCTACTCTAAGGCTGCGAGATATGGGGCGAAGCTCTCGGCGTCAGCTCAGTTGCTGCTACAACACCTCCCACACACGCTCGCCTTCTCACACCTGACGGAGATAAATATAGAGGCAGGTGAAGCAAAACCTCATTAACTCCATCAGCGGGCAATGGAACTACCTACGTCCCCTCGCTGGAGGAGGGGAGACACGAGCTTGCCTCACCAGCGCACAGTCAAACCCTGATTATGTAGGCTAGCCGCTAAATTTATCCTGACACGCCAGGTGACGCCCCCCCCCCCTCCCCCCACAACACAATGGCATGAGGAGGAGAGAGAATAGTAAAAGTATAAAGAGATAGTAAATAATAATTAAAAAAGGCCCCAAATGTGTGATGCCGGAGTGTGGCGTTTCACTGAAGTGATCGTTCTCTTTTAGACTGTAGCACTTGAAAACACAGAGAGTTCGTTTGCGTTGGGTGGGCTTTGGGGCGGGAGGAGAACGCTGGGGTCTCCGAGCAGGTGAACGTGCCGTAGCAAATCTTCTCTTGGGCCGTCCACGGCGGGGAGGGATGCAGAGGGCACGATAGCGGCTCATCCGTTCCTCTTGGAAACAATGCGTACATGCACGTGTGCACGAGAGAGAGAGAGAGAGAGAGCACACCCAACAGCTGGGAGGGAAGGTAGTCGCAGAGCAGTTCTAAGTTTAGCCCGTGCTGGAGTCTCGCATTGCCACGACACTGGCGCTGAGCCGGGCTAAATCCCAACATAAGCCGTGCCCACGTATATGCACAACAGCCGCTGCACGCGCCAGGACAGACGCCGTCTATTCCTGCCAGCGCGCACTCTCGCTTTCGCACGTGCTCGCACGAGCACGCACAAACGCCGAAGGGGTATCTCGTGCGGTGTCTTGAAGAGGACCTACCGGTGGCGGGCCGTATTTCCGTGGCGACGGGGTTTAAGGAATGAACGGTCACTCTGCGTCGCCAGCACCTGCTCCACCAGGTGAACTACAACAGCTCCACCTCTTCCCAACAGCCATGGGAGCCCGTGAGCACGCTTCCATTCAGGCATTCTTCATGGCGGTCAGCGCCCAGCAGGTGGCGGTATTACTGCAAAAGCCTTACATAACATAAGCATCATTAGAGATATTGAGTTAGGAGGTGCATTTCAGGACCAAAATATCATTTATCAAAGGCAAAAAGAGCCCTCAGAAACTGGAGCACCATTTATTACCGAAAGTGATGTGATGCTTCAGCAAACAGCTCCTTAACTGCTTAAACACTTCCTCCTAAAGAGGGGCACTTGAGGGAGGAATCTCCACCTCCCTGGGTGGGACGGCAAGCAAGACACGGAAGTGGAGGAACCAAAGTGTGCGACACGTGGGCCGGAGAGATCAGACATGCAGCGTGGGGAGATCAGGCACGTGGCCCGGAGAGATCAGGCACGTGGCCTGGAGCGATCAGACACACAGCGTGGGGAGATCAGGCATGTGGTCCGGAGAGATCAGACACGTGGCCCGGAGAGATCAGACACACAGCGTGGGGAGATCGGGCACGTGGCCCGGAGAGATCAGACACGTGGCCCGGAGAGATCAGCCATGCTGCAAGGGGACATCAGACAAGCGGCGCATTCAGCACGTCGCTCTGCACGTCTCATTCCGATTGGCGTCTTTTTCTGCCGACCCCCACGCCAATTTATCCACTTGAAAGGTGAACGCTTTCAACCATCATTCAGTTTGCAGCGTGTCCAACACAATGAGTTATCATGTCATTTACTGAAATATATTCTGCTTCTCTTAATCCGCACGAACAGGAAGGCTGATGTAGCTCAGGCACTGTGATGTATTCATTCAGAAGCTCGCAGGCAGTAACATATGGTGGCCATTAAAAAGCAATGTTTTTCTTGATCAGTGTCAACGCACTCCGAGGACGTAATTTTGCACGATGAAGTTTCACGGAATTAAATATCATTCCTTCTGGGGAGCTCTGGTGTGGGAATAAGGCGCTGTATTTCAGTGTTTGGTGTTGCTAATCCAGAGAAGCACGTTGGCATCATTAATACCTGGATTAATAACTGCATTTTTAATCCAACCGCAAACACGCAGGCACATACAGCGCATCACAGTCTCTCCCGCGCAGTCGGCTGCGATTCGTAAGCGCGAAACCGCACAGAAGCGATCACAGTCACCATCATTAATGCGATCATGCAGCCCGCCCCGTACTCCTGTTCCTGCCTCTACACGATACACCACCATCTTAGCGGCAGCGAGAAGACAGGAAGAGGAGACAAGCACAGCGTCGGAGCTGACGCGGACACGCCCCGTTATGAGGGCCCGTCAACAACGTTCCCGCCGACACCGCATCTCGGCCTCTGGGCGTCGAGAAGCCTCAGTTAACGAAGTCCGTGGGCAATGGGACACCTGTAGCTGCGAAAGGCACTTCCAGCATTTTTAACTGGTGCTCC
The DNA here is from genome assembly GCF_052324685.1 of Brachyhypopomus gauderio. Classification (NCBI taxonomy): domain Eukaryota; kingdom Metazoa; phylum Chordata; class Actinopteri; order Gymnotiformes; family Hypopomidae; genus Brachyhypopomus; species Brachyhypopomus gauderio. Next base: position 3,404,988 of record NC_135223.1, on the reverse strand, counting down.
TTAGCACAATTTACCGGAAATGTCCACCGGGCATCCTGTTTGTTCAGGTGGGCTCATCTTGTGTTAATGAACAAGACTCTGTTGTAGAAATCTGATGACTTCATCTGTTCGGGAGAACCACTGACATTCCACCCAGATGGTGTTTTAACTCCAAATATACATATGAATTGTCAAAATAACAATTCAACTACAATGAACTACTACCCAGATGTACCACTGGCTAAAATATCCATGACTTATGACCAGTTATGTCATACGTTTCGTCATGGGCACAAGTTTGCATTGCTGACTATGACTCAAAAGCACATCGACACCATCACAATCGGTGCTGCGTCGAGAAGATGTTTACCAAACTCAGTCAGCGTGATGCGCGCATCGCAGTGCCGTGGAGGTACGGCGGCTGCTTTATGAAAGCAGTGTGTCGCCGGCATTATGTCACCTCCTCACCGCAGCGCAGCAGATGGAGAAAATGTGCAAAAACGCTATTAGCGTCACGAGGGGTTTGTGGCGTGTGCTAGGGAAGGAGTTATTAACAAAAGAACAAAGCTTTTTATGTGGGATTAACAAGAAGAAAGATTCAGCACTTGCCAATACACACGCCTGGCTGTTTTGGCAAGAACAAAATCTTGAAGAAATACCAAAACAAGCTCCAAAGAGATACAGTCGTGTGTCTTAAAGGAAAACGCGTACGAGTAAAGTCGAGCGAGCGAGAATAGCGAAAAGCTAGGAGGGGACGCTTCGCCCAGCCGAATTCGCAGGCTGCTCTGTTATGAGCGCAGGGTTTCGACACAAGTCACGCAGAAAACAGTCTGCAGGTTTCCTTCCCCCCTCCAGGGTTTCAAATCCAGCAGGAGAACTTCACTAGCTTTGATGGGGAAACTGGGAACCTTCAAAGCGAAGGCTCGTCATGTTCCTGCCAGTATTTGAAGAGCTTTTCCCCCTTGAGGTCCAACGACACCGGGGGAGGGGTGTAGAGAGGTCTGGTCATCCCTTTAACCTGTCCCACAACAGACAGGACTGCTTAAAAGACTAAACCAACTACCTCGACCAATGAGTAGGGTGTTGCCAGCCTTTTTTAATTGTTTGGCAGGCGCTCTCTTCCAGAGTGACTTCAAATAGTGCTCTGTCTTCACCACAGGAGGTATCCTCACGATATTAGACGCCTGGGGCGTGATGCCACACATCACTGCACAAATCAAACCTGCAGCGATGGGTGAACGCTTTCAAAAATGGCCAAAGGGAAAGCGTGGATCGAGAGCGCCGCCACGAAGGTGCGTGTGAGCCCGGGGGAGGTTCTGTCCACAGCGTGACGGGCAGCCCGGACCCGGAGCTCGGGCCGCTGTAGCCTGAGGCGGTGAGGGTGTCCGCAGCGGTGGTGCCGGCCCAGGGGGACTGACAAGGGTGCGGGCTGGACGAGCCAAAACTGCCCCACTGTCCCCAGGACCATCTGTACAAATAACCGTGTCACCTTCCTGCTAACAGACTCTGACCCCAGACACAGACTGCTAAGAGCGTGTGTGTGTGTGTGTGTGGCACATATGCAAGTTCCACTCAGTACATCGCATATCAGTTGTTGCCGTAAATAAGCAACCTCTGCAATACAATCACAAGCCTGAATCTAGAGCCGAGAGTGAGCTGCATTTGAATCCAGTGTTGCCGATACACTCGAGCGCTCCCTCTCAAACACACACACACATACGCAAGCACACTCACAACAGCAAATGCCTACAAAGCATGCAGGAACCGCGGAGACCAGTCTGGGCCGTCTGCTGAGGGCTCGGAGAGCGGTTTAACCAATCGCGGGTGTCCAGACAGTCTGACACACGCCGGCGTTTTCGTGTGAACCGTGCTGCGTTTATTTCACTTGTCTTGCAGAGAAATCTTCACGCGTTTGGTCAGTTACGGCCTCCGTCGTAGCCGTTACACCGAAGAACATTTTGGACACATAATGTCCATTTCGTGCAGCCCTACTGTGCGTGCTCATGATTGTCTTAGTCCTGTCTCTCTCTATCTCCCTCTCTGTCTCTCTCTTTCTCTCTCTCTCTACATCTCCCTCTGTCTCACTCTTTCTCTCTCTCTACATCTCCCTCCCTGTCTCTCTCTCTGCAGCAGGCTGCCTGTTGCCTTGGTAACCCACATTGCTCTTCTGTGTGAGAATGTAAAAAAAAAAATTCAATTTATTTTTTTATTTGTCTAATTTATCCATCCTTTTTTAATAGACACGCTAGCAGTAGCGCTACACTCTTATCTCGTCTGATAAAAACATTCATGTCATTGTTCCCGATTCCCCCCTGAGGTCCCCAGGTGCCCCGGGGTGTGTGACAGCCCGGCCATGTCGACAAACTTCACTTTCATGTCCATGGATGTCATGTGACCATGACCGCCAACATTTAGGCATCAGCAAACTGCGACGCTGGCTTTGAGGTACCCCCCCCCCCCCCCGCTCCCCCTCGCTGTGTCTAGAAGATAACCGACAACACAGACCTTGAAACCAAAACAGGATTACGAGCCCAAGGCGACAGACGTTAAGTATCAGATGCAGCCACGGGAGGCTTCGCTTAACGTTTAACCCTGCGTGCGCCAGCTGTCAGACCCAGGTTCAGGAAGAGCGGCCAATCCAGACGCAAGCTGTCCGGCCGGCGTTCTCGAACCTGCTCTTCGGCATCGAAGTCTCTCTGATGATGTCCACAGGGAACAGGATGACTGTCCTGAACACCGTGTCTTGAACATAGTGTCCTGAACATCGCAAGCAGGGGCTTACAGTCCTTAAAGCGTTCGAGTCGCTTTTAAATAAGCATGAAAAACAGGACTGGCCATAGCATGCTCACCTCACAGCGGGAAAATATATAATTTTATAATGTTTCATCCCGCCAGCCATCCATATATTAGTGTCGCGGGGAGCAGGGACGTGTCAGGCGTGAGCAAACACAATACCCCACAATTCATCACGGTTCTGCTACAGTGAGCTGGTGGCCCGGCTGCTGCACGTGACAGACTGCAACAACTCACACTAATTGATTATATAGATGATACAGGAAGGATTAAAAACGTCCGTGGAAGGCACACAACACCGACAGCATTCATTACAGGCAGAGAGGTCCTAAAGGTCGTTAGTTTCAGTCAGTAACGTCCAAGCTGTTGTTTTTTTAGCCTGTGTCTTCCTTAAGCATCATGGGAGTTTCTTCAGACACACACACACACACACACACACACACACACACACACACACACACACAGTTGCAGTGAACATCAGCATCATTTTTTTCCAGCCAGAGTGAACAGTATACTGTGCTGTAGTTATATAAAGTAAGAATGTAGCGCCCACACACACGTAAGCACATGCACACACACACACACACTCTTAAGCACAAGCTCGGTACACTCACACAAATGGGACGGGCTCTTTGTGCATCTTTAATTAGGAGCATCAGGACTGCTCCCGCTTCCTGTTGTCTTGCTGCTCGTCCAGATACATCAACGACATGCTGTCGCCAGGAACAACCACTCAGCCCCCATTCACACAGAGAGAGAGAGAGAGAGAGAGAGAGAGAGAGAGAGAGAGAAAGAGAGAGAGAGAGAGAGAAAGAGAGAGAGAGAGAGAGAGAGAGGGAAAAGCCAGATAAAATTTGACACACATGGAAAAATACTCTGAAAGCCTTATTTAGACCCAGATAATGTTACACCTGATCAAAACCAAAAACTCTCTGAATCAAATTTAAAGGCTAGATAAAACCTACGGATTACAAAATGACCCAAAGATTTTGGCAGACACTATCCTACTTTTGACAGCCGGAGAGGTGCATGGTTCTGAGAGCATGTCCAGTGTGGAGATCTGATCCCCTGACCTACAGACACCTTTGTTTTTAAACAGGAAGAGGAAGAGCGCGTGATACCATCTGCTCTGCTGATAATGATCCTGATTTACAAGTGCGGTGCTGCAGGCAGCAGCCTGAAGATCAGCATTTCAACACACAACACCAACACCAGAACGCAACAGCACAGCTTTAATTGTAGTAGGTGTTCACTGTCAGAGATACGAGAACAGACAGGTACCAACAAGACAGGTGAGAGATGATGTAACACACACACACACACACACACACACACACACACACACACACACACACAGAGTCAGGGGAGCCTGAGCAGAACTGGGAACCACCACTGGATAGGTGAGGAGGTGTGAGGTTAGGGGTGTAACACCTCTTTCCGTTCTTTAAATTCACATTTTTTGCAAGGAAAGGCAAGAAGGAGAGTAAGAGAGAGATGGAGGGCAGACATACACCAAACATGGAGAGAGAGAGAGAGAGAGAGAGAGAGAGAAAACGAAGTGTGTGTGTGTATATATGTGCGTGCATATATGTGTGTGTGTGTCAGTATTTGCTGTGTATATGTGTGTATGTGTGTGTGTGTGTGTGTGTGTGTGTGTGTGTGTGTGTGTGTGTGTGTGTGTGTGTGTGTGTGTTAGTGTGTGTGTGTGTTAGTATGTGTGTGTGTTAGTATGTGTGTGTGTGTGTGTGTGTGTGTGCGTGCAGAAGTGCCTTACAGCGTGCAGCACGCCTTCACACTCTGCGGAGGAGGAAGAGGACCAAAAAACTCCAATGATGAACAGACAGCCCAGCAGCACCATGATGTAAACAGAGACAGGAGGTCTATATCAGAGCAAACATGGCCTTAGTGAGGAGGTCTATATCAGAGCAAACATGGCCTTAGTGAGGAGGTCTATATCAGAGCAAACATGGCCTTAGTGAGGAGGTCTATATCAGAGCAAACATGGCCTTAGTGAGGAGGTCTACAGAATTACAAAAGAAAACAGTCATGTCACCGGTAGCTTCTACCATCCCACTAACAGAAGAGACTGAACTGCAATGATATCTTTACAGTAAATGAACATTTTGGTGTCCATGTTCACCCAAATGCCAGTTATAAAGTCTGACCACATCTGCTATGCCTGCTAGTCCAGGCCAGACACAACTGTTCGTTTTTCCTCAAACAAGTTGTTTTTCTCTTTTTGCAAGGGCACCTGCTGCATAGTTTAAATACTGCACTTCAAATGGAACACACACACACACACATTTACACATTCACACACATACAGTAGGTTTCACACTGGGAAAAGAATTTAAATGTTAAGTCAAAAATCGATACAGCCAAGACCGTATTGATTCACATATCGGTAAGAGTGTATTCACGATATTCTGCCATATCAATATATTGTGCATAGCCGTGCTACACACACACACACACACACAAACACACACACACACACACAGTGTTACGCCAGGGGAAAACAGCTGTGCATTACAGAGTGAGGAAGGAATCCATCAGCAACGCAGCAACATCTAAAATGGGCTTTTCTCAGTGGATGAGATCCCTGACCACACTCTGTGTGTGTGTGTGTGTGTGTGTGTGTGTGTGTGTGTGTGTGTGTGTGTGTGTGTGTGTGTGTGTGTGTGTGTGTGTGTGCGCGTACAGACATATTCTCACAAGTGGACCTTCAACCAAATTGGAAAAAAATTGCTATATCCAAAATAAAGTTTTTTCCTTCCTGAGAGTGTATTGTTATGGCATTGGTAGGAACAGACTGCATCTCTCTTATTATTGCCCTTAAACAGCTTTTGCTAGGCTTTACTTTACCTGAGTAGTTCAATTTCTACTTCAGTAGCTCAACTTCTACTTCACTAAACCTTAAAAGACCAAATGATTTCTCCAATGTAGGGAGCATGATTAGCTTTTAACAGTATAAATTCATACAACTTCAGATACTGTAGCTGAACTTGAGGGTCACAATGAGACTGAGAGAATGTATTTGAGCTATAAAATTGATCAATTTTATTTTTAGCTCCACATGACCATAGATACTCATGAACGTGGTGGTGAAATCACAGAACATCATCATCTCGGTTTCTCCACACCACCTCCGATGAGCTGGAGATGAGGGTGGGGATCCAGCCGTTGACTAAACACTATGGAGCAATGCAGGTTAGCTCCACGCTAGCTAGCTAGCTGCTACTGCCACACGTCTCAAAGGGTCTAAACGTTGCTTCACTAGGCGCTAACAATACGCGTCAGCTCCCCGCCAACCGCCCGCGATCTTCTCCACCCCACAGTACATCACGCAAAACCAGCTGGCAATTTGGGACTCCCCTGGGTAACTAGCGAGAAACCCCTGCTTCTGCCTGGATACATCGATCGATGGCATTCATAATACGACAGGCTTGGTGAATCTTGATACTGGCCGTCAGACAAATTCGTTAAGGCTCCTAAAGGTTACTCTAACACAGAAGTGGAACACCGTTCTGAAGATGCCGGCATTTCGTCCAGTCAAATGGGAATGCCTCCTTAAATGTGCAAACACATTTTTCCTTTCACACGTTTATCCTTACACAAACGTGACACTCCGGTCCATCCTGTATCTATCATCCCGCGGCTTTCAGGTCCCTCCGACGGACGGGGGGGGTCAACGAGTCGGGACGTTTGGACCTGGACGAACCTCAGACCCACAGGTGCATCCCCTCGTCCCTGGCTGGTGTCCGAGCTCGGCCGTCTCGTTTCAGGACGCAGGCATCCTCTCCAGATGGCGGACAGTGAAAAAGTCGCTGTGGGCCTGGGGGGATGGAGGAGGGGGGGGGGCGGTTTGGACGAGGCGAGCGGCGGCCTGTCCACGGCCGCGTCCGTCCAAGTCTCTCCCGGGGAGCAGCTGCCGGTGCAGGAAGCGGCGGCGTGCGGCGACCGACGTCACGGCCGTGCGCACGGTTCGCCCCGCGTCCGCCGAGCCAGCGCACACTGCCAGCTACGGACGGCCAAGCCGGTCGCCCACCATCTCGACAGAAGGGCGAGGGTGAGACCGCACGCGCTGTAAGCACCAGAAGGTTCCACGTTTTCAAAGGTAACCTTAAATCGCATTTGGGCAGGTCATATTTTCCGTTCGAAGAAAATTAAATTAATTCAAGCTTATTCTTGATGTTACAGTGTAGTCATGATATTCAGAGGCGTTAACATGGTTAAAACAACAGATTTGCACGAGTGGGGAATTAGGAAAAGGTACGATTGTTTGCTCAGGGTCGGGGGAAAGAGCCTCAGCGCTTACTCACACTGTGTCGAAAAACAGCAGTGCAGAAACGTCAGCCATAACAAGCGTGGAAAGAATGGCGTCAGCTCCGAGGTCTGGCCAGCCTCCAAGAGATGTTCCAGGCCAAAACCTCACTACACGGCCACGCGACATGGCCCAGCGCGCAGCAATCTGCACGCAAACACCACCGAACAAAAACTGTCATGTTTCAAAACGCCTCAGTAAAACACTGCATGTTTTATTGTTACTTTGTTGATGAAGAACTCTTGGCTTGTCACCATATATGGCAATGCATTATGGGTTATATATTTGTGCTGATTTCTGACACACACAAAAAAAAAAAGTAGTCAGCACTCAAATGGAAAAACAGCTCTGCTCAACTCATTCCACTGGAAATTGCATTAGTTAAATGCAGAAATGCTGTGTCACTATGGCTACATCCCTGCACATACCGCGATGCTAAACCGACACTGTGTTCTGGCAACAGGTGCAGTGCCACAGATCCACGCCGGTTTGACAAGTTTGCTTCCTTCCAGACTGAGAACCGATAAGAAAAATCGCTTTTTTGTGGGGCAACAAAAGAAATGAGGAAAACATCGTACCTTCATCGTCCTTAATAGCACATTTACGAATACGAATTCGTAAATGTGCTATTAAGGACGATGAAGGTACGATGTTTTCCTCATTTCCTCATTTATCTCTCTATCATTCCAGCTCCATTGCCATGATACAGACGTCACAGAGAGAGAGGGAGAGAGAGAGAGAGAGAGAGAGAGAGAGAGAGAAAGAAAAAGAGAGAGAGCTAGAGAGACAGTCCTTGGCTATAAGAGTGTCTAATGTACAGTTATTGTACACATGCTGGTCTGAACTACAACCTCTACTCCACTCACTTGCAGAATTTCCCAAATGCCCCTGCACTTCTTCACCTTCCTGACTGCAGCAGTACCATCTGAGCCAAAATGGATCATCCTACACAACCTCGGCCACAGGAGCTGTGGTTTTAGAAGCCAGTGGCCCAGACTGTCAGAACCAAAATGGCTGACTGCACGTAATTGTCAGTAGGAACCCAAAGTCAGATGGGAGAAAGATGAAAAGGTAATACTTTTCATCAAGGAAGTCTCAAATTGCTCGTAATAGCCTTCAACACGGGATCCCGAGCAGAAATGGCTGATGGGCGAAAAGACGGTGACCTTCAGCAGGGCGGAAAAGGATGAAAGAAGAAAAACTCCAGGTCCACAAGGGTGAGGTACACAACCCGTTTACCCGGACAGCCCACACAACCGCACCGTGGACGCGAACGCTGGCCTTACAGCCAGACGAGCGTACCCGACCCCTCGGACACGGTCACCGTTACAGAGAACAGATAGTGTGTAGGCACAACACACTGCGTCTCAAGGCAGCAGAGCTAATGCATGATTACATGTGATTAAACCTGGGAAGTTTGATGTGTAGCAACTTGTGTGTCCATATTCGACATATCCACCATAAGCTGAGTGTGTGTGTGTGTGTGTGTGTGTGTGTGTGTGTGTGTGTGTGTGTGTGTGTGTGTGTGTGTGTGTTCATCTGTGTGCACGAGCTAGAATGCGTGAGTGTGTGTGTGAGACAATATCTTATAGCAGGTAATCGGCACATCAGCTTCAAGTGGCAAGCCTGGTGACATCCTCTGTGCCCGCACACACACACACACACACACACACACACACACACACACACACACACACACACACACACACTAATTATGTTCCTCCTCAGACTACAGAGGGAGGACAGAGGGGGAAGAGCTGATTGCTGTGAAAATCTAGTGAGCTGGAGAGAGTGTGAGCGATCGAGCCAAAGAGGGAGACACATCTGGGCATCGAGCTCACCCAGCTGGCATCGCAGCGCACCAGCCTTCAGTCTGGCAACCCTCACTAGAAAGCCCCGCTGTCCAAATCCTCAGCAGCACTTCCACACAGCGCACAAGTGCCCGGCGCAGCCCGCCCTCGCCAAACGTGCATCGGGACGCCGCCGAGACAAACGCGGGACTCTTCTGGCGCGTCGAGTTGAAGCTCCTCGGCCTCGTGAGGAGACTCCGAAGGGCCGCGACACAAAACATCGCAAACAGCTGCAAGTCGAGAACATCCCTCTCGCAGATACACGTAAGGACGCGTTAAAACCGGGTAGTGCCGATTACGTTCGCGGTAAAGATGCGATGAACGCGACTGCTGATTTCTTCCAGTATATTCATAATTAGTGACTTCTGTAAAATCACTTCAGTAAACCATTCAAACGTGGAGGAGCTTTGAAATCATTAACATTTAAATAAAGTCTGTTAATTTCTAGTGGATCGTTAGCATTTACTCTCAAGTATTACAGAGTACAAGTATTGAAACATCTTTTAGCCTGGAGTGTGTTGAAGTGGCAGATAACGCAAGCCAACACGCTAATGGTCACCCGTCACAGAACATCATTCATTCACCTGTGCAACACGAGAGCATTTCATACATGATATGATTCCAACCCGACTTTGTCTGGAGCCCCTGTTGGGCTCTGCCACGCCCACACCACCAAAGCCACTCGGCTGTAGCTCCGGTTTGATCCCCGGGGCACTGGGTCTGCATTAATATGTGCGGTGGCGGGAGCTTAATGTGTGTGATCTCATCCAAAAGACGTCTCTCGTTCTGCAGGACCAACATTGGACTGTCAGTTACACTCTGCAATTCCTGGCCGGGTATTAAATGAACACAAGTGAAATCTTTGAATTATTTATAGGACGCATCTTGGAAAGAGATTCGACCCAGTCAAATCTTGTTTATGAAAGAACTGGAACGCTCTCTTGGAATATGGATGATACCAGGTGTTTCAATGGAGACACATAGCACGTAGAAGGACAGAGAAGAAGGAAAATCTATTCATTCAAAAACGTGACCCCCGGTGCACTGAGATCTTTAACAAGCGTTCCTGACATTGTTGTCATGAGAACGATGATGTAGAGATCAAGAAATCAAACCTGATGAGCGTTTCAAAGAGCCGTCCATCACACCAGTCGCATAAATCGTTAATTGCGCTGTCCATCAGAACAAAGTGAGTAGGTTTACGATGTTGGACTGCAATACTGCAATTTTTTTTTTATCAATCTGTATATATTGGTGTAGGAAGGTGCAGAGATAAATGACTATTTAATACTAAAGAGGAGTCAAATTCTGAAAATAATGAAGAATGCCTACACTAATTTAGAGCATTTCATAGTCTTCAAACTGCTCCAGCAGCCTAAAATTAATGTTGAGCCCTCCCAAAGGTGAGGAACGTAGCATTGCCCAGACTAGGCTAACGGCTGGTTTGAATAACCATCATGAAATACACAAGCATTCACATTAGGGATGAGTTTCCACAACCCACATCCCCCCTAACACCCCACCTCCCCCACCCACCCACCCACTCAACTGTTTCAGCATATGGTCATAGCCAGAAGAAGATGAGCACATTTCCTCGAAACAGCTAAGCCACCCCATCATTATTTGTGACCTCCTTGGCTAGGCTTGGTGCTTTAGCTTTTGAAAACCACTCTCATTCTCCACCCAAGGCTCCGCATAAAAAAGGCGAGATAAAGTGTCTGGCTGGTCCAAGCAGCGGTAGTTGGGCATTGGGCTCCTTTGGTATGGTAGTTAAGTGTATACATCACTCCGCAACCACACAAAAGAGGTTCGGGAAAAATTACTCTTGGAATTGCTGCGGAATGCACCGCGATACCGCCGCAATGTACGAACTGTGCTCACCATAAATACTAAATCTCAGTTTCAGTCAAATCATTTTTCTCCATACTATACCCACTACATGAGATGTTAATTTGAAATAGATGGAAATGTTTTAAGTAGTTTACCAGCATATAAAATATGCCAGACTTGTTTAAAATCCTTTATTAGCTCCTAACACAGCTGGAACAGGTAAACAAGAGTAGCAGGACTTCTGACAGGTTTAGATGCATTGGCGAACTGGAGCGTTACACATACTGGACTGGAAAGGTGTTGTGTTTCTCAGAGAAGAGGCATGTATACTGGTGCCCAGGTTTCCCGAGGTTTGCAGAAAGGTTTAACACTCAGGTTTAACACATATACCTCAAAGGAGGTCTTGTTCCAGGAGGACTGGGCTACTCTCTCTGGCTTTATCTGTGTGATTGTGTGTGTGTCTGTCTCTTTTCTGTGCGTCTCTCTCTGCTGAGGTTTTCCACAGCAGTCCTCTATCTCTGTTGCATAACACTCGACCTCCCACCCACCCCCGGATCTGCTGCATCCCTCACACACACACACACACACACACACACACACACACACACAAATATGCAACATAAGACAGCATATGTGACAATATGCAAAATGGGCTAAAGATATTCTCTAGATCTGCTCACTGCTAATCTTCTGAGGCGACAGCAGTGTTGCGGTGAGCTCTGAAGGTCCAGGGGGTGGGACGCTCTGCTCCAGGCGATCCGGTCTGAGCGTGGAGTTGTGGACGCACGCCGAGCCTCGCCGGGTTTCCACGTTCTCGCTTTCTCACTATTTCCCCTCCATCTCTCAGCTCCCTCTCACAAGCTCTCTGGAGACGGATTTGAAGAGAACGCCAACGTAGAGTTCCCAATTTTCCTCTCTCCCACCGACCCACTTCACCCACCCACACACACACACACATTTCAGAGAAGCCTGATTCCCACATCTTGCTGAAAGATCTTTCTCAAGTTCTCAGATCTGATCCAAGAAGAAATGCAAGAGAGTATCACCACCATTCTTCTGTTTGATTGATTCGAGCATCCACTGCTAGACTCTTTGAACCACAGTCCATTTGACTGCCAATTGTTTGTAAGAACGGGCTCCCTCTGCCCAATCTGTCCGCAAGCATTAAAGGAAAACGAACATTATACCTTTAATTTTATTAGCAAAGAACAAGAGACAGTGGTTAAATGCTCCATTAGAAAGGTCCCCATCTTACATTATTTAACTGGATTGACTAATCAATATACAAAAATAGCTCTGTGCTATAGTGTCCCAAGTCACTTTCTAAACCCTAACAAAAATGACCGTAAATGGTCCCTCAATCATGTCAGGCTTTAAAAACTATTACCTATAACCTTGTTCTAGAGAAAGATGTTTGCACTAATTGTGTCAACAGTTGTCTGTGTACTGTAAAACTGCTCTCCGACTCACTACTATGTAACCAAACACAAATTCCTCTCTTGTGCAAACATACATGGCCAGTAAAGTCTGTGTGTATAATTATCACAAAAAACCACATATCAGAGATGCTACTGTAAGCATTCTCGCCTGGGCATGACAGATACTAACGTCATAGCCTGTATTTATACTGTTGCTGAAATTACAACCAAGACTAGTTTCTAATATTAGTCAAAACGATATAAATATATCTAGATTAACTGAATCATCATACGATGGTGAACTATATAACTTTACATTCACCTGTTCAGGCAGGATGACAGATCTCTTTATACAATTGGCTTAGTGCAGTCGAGCGAATACACGCAGCTTATGTTTATGCCAAAGTTTATACTCATGAGGTCTACACGAGCAATCTACCAAACTGTAGTCTTCAAAGCATCATTTAAGGTAGGTGTGTATATTTAGTCGTCGGCGTTCTGTTCGTGTAGCCTGTAAGAACATTTATCTTGTTTTTTAAACTATGAAATGACCATGGTTGGGAAAGCTTACATTTAGGGCATAGTTAACTGTTGGAGAAGTCAAGAAAATGCAGTTCTTGACCAATCAAAACCAAAGATGAACAAATGAAATTTACAAGCTATGGAGCAAGACTGAAATGATCAAGATAAACAATTATATGAGTTATGGGTCCAAAGCCGACTAGCACCTGTCATGTTTCCTAGACTTTCCACGCTTTCATTAGCCCCTGAAATGCAACTGGTCCTGTTCCTTCACTGGGCAGTGACAGGTCAGAAAGCCTCGGATACAAATGGACGAATCACAGGCCGTGGACACCGCCTGCAAAACAAGCTGCTACTAGAGCCGGGCAGTGAAAACAAACGTGTCGTGGGAAGATGACGACACCGTGTGAAATCCATCGACATCATCTCGCTGGCCTCGCTCTGGTTGTTCGTCCGGGATGACGTTGGTGGTTGGAGGTGGGTGTCGGAGAAGGTGGAGGTGGCGGATGTCAGGAAGCTCACGCTTCTCCGCAAGCTCCAACCAGTAGCGTGGGCCACTGGCCACCAGTACCGGCGCCGCTGCGGAGAACGCCCGCAAGGATCTCGGCCCGCGAGGATCTCAGCCTGCCAGGACCTCCACCCACCATCCCTCCTCACGCTCGTCAGAGGCAGCAGAAAGGCGGAACGCGCTGACACAAGCGCTCCCAGATCTCGCAGCCGCTCCGCTTGGGATCGATGGGCCGGGAGAGGAGTTCTCCGTCGCCCTGCTGATGCGGGGAAAGTCCAGAGTGAACAAATGTTGCGTCCATCGCTCGTATCCCTTAATTTGATGGGCAGCGGAGAGCATGGAGTGGGATGAAATATGCAGGATCCCTTTATCTGATGTCAGCCTCCTGATCTATGGATGCGAGCGGTTCCTAACAATGCACAAATCCCCGATATTTACACTGAAAGCCCAGTTGACCAGAATCAGACAGGTATGAGAGTGCCTCGGCTCCGGTGTCTCCCAGTAAGAGCATCCCTGCATACCAAACACACCAGTTAATGTCCCCAGGGAAAGATGTGGGCGTGGATAGGAATCAAGAAAAGGTATTAAAAATTCACCGGATCCTTCTAGAATCTGAAGGTACCCGTTAACAAAGGTACTGAAGAATCTGAAGTGATGTTTGTATATAAGATATTGCACATCAGTGCTGAGGGAACAGTAGGACTCGTTTTTTTCAGATGAACATGGCTCTAAGCTGAAGAACATTCAGACATTTCAGTAGAGTACTGAATCTTACACTGAAGGTGATCGGTTCATGACCTGCAAACAAAGGTCCAGATGACGCGGCGTTCAGAGCGCGGCTACGCAAGTGTCGCCGTATTCTGATGACCTTCGTCTACTGCTGTCACCATAGTAACCACGCTCTTAAACCGGAGAGGGAAAGGAGACGTGTGCTTTTGTTATAAATATGAATTATCTCTGCCCAACCGGCCGGGACTCTTTTGCGTTACGCCTGCATGAAGTTATGGTCCAGGGGGCAGGATTTTCACCGCCTTTGTCCAAAAGCTTGTGCTCATAATTCAAAAAGCAGTGGAGGTTCTAAAAACATGAATGATGGTGTTGTTGCGTTTGTTTGTTAGGGGTTTTTTTTGGTGGGGTCGGGATTGTTTTTTGGGGGCGTATGTTACGCAATGCGCCATTTTGCGTTTAGATCCCCGCGATGCCGTGAGAAGGGACGCAGTGCACCCTAGGAACATCCCCCTCCTCCCCTCTTACGCAACGCCTTGCTAACACAAATGCGTTTTTACCCATGGGACATACTGAAATCGGCAGTCGCACTGGCTTGTACCCAGCATGCCACGATACTGTGGCTGTACATGGTACACAGGAGCCACAGTTCTAATCTGGGACTGCGTTCTCCCTTGTGTATAATTTCACTGCGCCCTCAGATACTGTACCTTCGGGGGGGGTGTTCCTGAAGCCCATTGCTTAGAGCTGTAAAAAACTTCAGCCACAAAGAAAGACCACCAGGGACTGCGTGTGGAAGAGCCTCTCAACTTCCTGCCTCAAGAAGTAGGGGAAAGACACTAAGTGCACGAGAACGGGGCGTTTTTTTTGTCTGTCGTGGGGATCAGGCGACCCCTGGATCTCCGCTGCTCTTGTGAGCAGCACAGGAAGTGGTGAAGTAAACAGAAATATCGCATTTCAGGCCCACGCCGCGAGTGGCTCTTTTATCCTCGTCAGCAGCGTGAGCAGAGGCTTATTGAAGAAGCCCGTGGCACTGATCCCAGCACAGTAATAATCAGCAGTCACTACCGCGCGCCCAGATCCATCATGCTCTCTGCTTCTGCCACTGGAGCAGCGTGTAAGACCTATAAATCTCCATCCGCTGCAGGATGCTGGAGTGTGACCCTGGGAGTGAATCGTGCCAAGCGAGAGTGTCTCTCCTCGCTGACTCGCGCGTGTGATCACGAACTGTGCGCTAGGCTGTCTGTGGGGGCACATGCCCGTGTAAGACAGTGACGCTGGTTAAATGAGGAGGAATACAAATACGTGACCTTTAAGAAAAGGAAGAAAAAAGAAACGAAGAGATCCTGCATCTGTCAAACATTCTGCGCGTGGAGTGCTGCTCTCCAGAGTGCTCGCTAGCGGGTCCCCGAGAGCCCACAGAAGCCTTTTGTGAGTGCCGCAGTCGCGCCATCACAGGAGAACAAAGCGAGGGCTGGAGTGCGAAAACTCGCACCCAGGTGCCAAACACGGCCGAGCGCTTCTCCCGCTGCCTCCGTGGGACGGAGTCCGGGGTGAAGGGGAGGGGCTATCGCGAGAGGCGGGGTCGAGCATAGCGCTGTTGACTGAAGGGGAGGGGCTACCGCGAGAGGCGGGGTCGAGCAGAGCGCTGTTGACTGAAGGGGAGGGGCTAACGCGAGAGGCGGGGCAAGCTCAGAGAAGACGGCCGTGACAGGCACTGAAAACCACAATTAGCAAAGCCGTCCCAAAATCACAACCCAAATGGACAGCCCCAGAGGCCAACAACAACGGCAGCTAAGTCCACACGTCCATGGCGGAGAAACGCCTAACGCAGCCTTCCTGACCCGTGTCATAACACACCGTGAGCTCCTGCAAAACGTCGAGGTGTGTGGAGCTGGGGGCAGACGCCCACACACACAACACAGATATCTACAGAGCACGCGGTCCACTCTCCACCCACACCAGGT
Organism: Brachyhypopomus gauderio; assembly: GCF_052324685.1. Classification (NCBI taxonomy): domain Eukaryota; kingdom Metazoa; phylum Chordata; class Actinopteri; order Gymnotiformes; family Hypopomidae; genus Brachyhypopomus; species Brachyhypopomus gauderio. Next base: position 3,389,071 of record NC_135223.1, on the reverse strand, counting down.
GCCCACACAACAGTTCAGCAGCACTTCGTCTCGTTCCTAATTCATTAAACTGAAGACCAGCTCAAAGAATGTACAAAATACGAAGAATGCCGAGAAAGATGAGATCGTAGTGCAACTATATTCAAAACATTTACCCTTGAAGAAGTCAAGAAAATGAATTACTTTTACTTTTCCCCATTTTAGATCTACACGTGCCAACACAGGTGAATATTAAGGCCTGAATGCAGCATTAGTAGCATGCGGCTACCAATAACAGCCGTCTGTTAATTAATAAAAGGCATCTGTTAATTAACAGGTTTCTGTTTAACAAACATAACCACAGTCGTAACTGGTCAGTAGCGATTTTCAGTGCTGATACGCAGACTAAACTGACTCCGCTTGCAGATCAGCATATGCACTTTCCGATATGCTCAAACACGCCTTTAACACATCGGTGAGCACTTGCACGCGGGATGTTGAGTTTCTCAGCAAAGCCACAGAACCTGTTCATTATCGACGGTGGTGTGTGAGTGGGGCTCATTCAAAAACACCCGCACCGCTTGTTCAACGCAGATAATAACACGGAACATTTATAGACCAGTTTAGCGTTTAACACACCGCGCGTAACCGATAACCAAAGTTCAAATCTTAGCATGTTCATAAAAATCTGCTCATTCACTCATCCGGTGATTATGTAGGCCACTTTCATTTGGGGGTAATGGCAGGGTACTACCTCAAAGCAAGAAGCCGCGTTTGCGACAGGAAACGGAGAGGGACGTCCGAACACGGAGACGCCCAATAGACACAGTGCACCAGACACGCCTCCTCCACCCCTCAAGGAGAGGGCCAATGGAACGACAGGACACTCGATTTGAAAGGATGTCCTTGAAAGTTGAAAAAGGCACTAACCCAAAAAAAGAACTGTGACACAGCCCCGTTCTATAATTGTGATTAAGGAAGTCAATTTAATTTCTACAGGCTCAAAGTCCCAAAATAGAGCATGTGACTCCAATTATCTTGTTTGAGAAAGAAGTCTCTTGCTCATGACTCCAATGGTGTCAAAGTGCGTTGTATCTCCCCCCACGACCCCCAAATATGGCCTGTTCTGTTCCTCCAGGACTGTACCATCAGTGGGGGTCAGGGTAGTAGCCAGCAGGGAAAGGAACCTTAAGAACCCACCACATCAAGCCCAGTAATGAGAGAGTGAAAAAGAGTGAGAGAGAGTGAGAGAGAGAACGTGCAGTTCTCCATGTCAGGGAGAACCATGGTTCCTGGCAGGTTTCTGTCCCAGCCCTCCTAAGCCTCCTCTCGTGCCACAGGCCATCTGTTGCTCACCAGCCCTGCAGGCACTAAAGCTGAGCTCCAGCACACTGGTCCAGATGCCTATCCGGCATTGCTCCCCGAGCACCAGCACACTGCCCGTCAGATACTCCTCCCCAAACTCCAACATGCTGGTCAGATGCCTGCCGGGCAAAGCACAGTTCCAGCAGGCATTCGCACCAGTGTATTTGCATAGAGGACACATTCTTCACCTTAATACCCATTAAAACAGCACCTCGTTTCATATTTAATACTAAAAAAATCACAATGTGTTAAGCTTTCGAAAAGAATGAAACAATTACACCAGGGATCATCACATAACTGACAGTAGAGGGGGAAATGGATCTCAAACACCTCAACACAGCCTATGGAAGCATGAGGAACCTCATCCGTGATGGAATCATTAGGAAAAAATTTTGAAAACTGCTGTTGGCTACTTTCAATACAGAAACACTTTAGGTCCTCACTTCTACACACATTCCAATCCCTTCAGTGAACGCAAAAGAACACATGTGCTCTCTCAAGATCGGCGAGTGTGGGGAGGGGGGGCGTGGACACGACGCCGGGCTTTCAAACAAGCGAAGAGAGAGCGCTTTTGTTTCTCATGAACAATGGCCTACTTTCCCTCGGATAGGGCACATCGTCAAGAGTTTCACTACCGTGGCACCGAGCGGCGGGGAGAACCGCCTCCCGAGCGCGCCGGCCGACCCCGCGACCTCTCCGACTCGTGTCCTCTCCTTGGCACCACCTCGCCCGGCGTTCAAGAAATGAGCTAAGGTCAAAGGTCAGGGCCAAAGCCATGCTAATTAGCCCGATCGCGCATGTGGCAAGAGGGCCCGTCTGAACAAAAGGGCCTTTGAGAGACGGGCACACGTAGAGCTGAACCGCTGTCAAACGCTGGACGACCAGAGAGTGGATCAGGACCGGGGAAATGATGACACACAAGCTGACGACGTGGTACACATGATTTCTGAGGCTTTTGCTTTCCAGGCACAACCTGCATTTAATTATTACTGTACTCAAACTTACAGCCTCTATATAGGAACACATCACCACCAGTAAAATGATTCAGTCGTGATATTACTTTACGTGCTGTATTCCCTAGACAGCGCAAATTAAAATGCCATGTTGCTATTATGGTGGATGTGAGATGTGCGATATTTTCAAAACCCAAGGAGAAACCTTGATCTGACACTATTCAAGACCCAACTGCATTATTTTGAAATAAAATTCTTCATTTGTTGGATCGTGCAAATGCTGCAACACCCACAGGACACTCTGATTGGCCAGATTGGTCAGGGTGCCCACTGCAGAGGTAAAAAATTATAATAATACGGTAATTTATTAGTGGGCTCAGTTGCATGTTTCAGATTTTTGTTATATCAGTGTATACACACACACAAGTATACTGTATACAGTAGTATACTGTGTATACATATTATCCAGGTACAGCACTTGTTATAAATGTTTGTAAACTAGGATATTCCTTACAGTAATAAAAATATTACAATATTTTTGAGGTTCATTGTATAAAGAAATTGATGGATACTGCATGAATTGTTCCATTCTGTAGCACTGTGGTGCCTCCGTCATCATGTCTGCCCACACCTTTTCAGCAGGTCTATGGCAAAGTGAATTAGTTCAGATAGGGACAGCGAGGTAGAAACACCTGATGTATACAGCACAAGGCAGCAGACCCGTGCGGACCCGTATTCAGAAACCTGCCCATAAAACATCAAGCACATAGCCAGTCCATTCAGAATTTGCCTGTGACAACAAAGTGGAAAAAGGTTTCTGATTGGTTACCCGGGGCCAGCGAATTTGACTTCTATTGGTTAACGACCGCCATTAAGGAGGATGCTTCTCATGACGAGTATTGTGCTCCATTTAAAGACTGGTAAGAAAGGCACCCTGCCACCTCTCCCACACAATGGCAGAGTTGGCCGACTGTCTTCTCACAGACCCCCAGCACAGATGGCGTGCGGCACAGCTGGTCTCGAACCGCTTCAACATAGAATGTTCAACATGAAATGTTAATTTTCGCCTGTCTTTGCATGTGCCATCGCAATTCATGTGTAAGCACGTTAATGAGCAAAGAACAAAGGAAATCCAACTCGTGACGTTTAACATGGCATTCTGCATTATAGCAGTCTTACTTAAGCATATAAGCATATCTAAAATCACTAATTGATAAGGATGAAGAAAATGGAAACCTAAAATTGCCATGCAGTACTAAGGAATTGCAGGTAGTACTCTATAGCATTGAAATAGCAACGTTAGAGAGGAATGCGGTTCATTCGAGGGTTAGTATGGGCAAATATTCGATTACAGTAAGTCAGAGTGTACTGTACATAAGCTATCATTTCGTAAATGACAAACGTAATGGCCAATGGATCTGAAAACCAGACAGATGTTCCAGCAGGAGGAGAGAAAATGAAGCAGCTCAGAGTTGTTCAGTTTCCTTTTTTTTCACTCCTGTTCTCTTCTGATCTTCAGCAAAACTATGAGCCTCTGGTTTCTAAGCAACAGGCACTCTGCTTTAATGCAGGACCATAGCAAAAGTCTGCAGTCCAGGCATACAGGTGGGTGTGTGCGCATGCACGCACACACACACACACACACACACACACACACATGCACGCACGCACACCAGCGTTTCTCCCTGCAAGAGCCATACTAGCTTTGCTGCAGTGAAGAGTGCTGCATAGATTTTGTCTCGGACCGATGCAGTAAAAGGCAGTTCGGTGTCACACTAGAGTGCAGCGGTGTGTTTGAGATCCAGATGAGCATCATTCCTCTATATTCATTCATTTCAAACCGCCAATTAAAAATAACTGTCACAAACAAGGCCACATGCAACCTCTGAAATCTTCATTCACCTCACAGATGTTTCTTCTTCACAACAAAGCACAGGGATGTGAACTTGGAAAATTCGTAACTTGTCAAAAACATTAATTTGGTGGCGTGCCGGAAACTTTCATATCAAACATCGCAAAGACCAAAGACAAAAACTAATGGAAAAAACAAATTAGGAAACAAACAAATTGTGCATAATGATTTGTGCCACTTATGACAACACAAAGGATATGCAAATTCCTCAGACACCAATTTCCTTTTCAGCCAACCTGTTTCAGAAAGCTGCGCTTTCAGTGTCAGGGGAGCAAACCATTTGCACAAAAGCCATAAATAAACTAGCAAAACAGCCAATAAAACATCTGTGATTGTCTTGTAACAACCGTTCATGATGAAGAAAACAATGAAAAAATAAATCTGTAAACTTATATTATGATCTAAATTACTGTAGGAGATAAATGTTTTTTCCCATAATTATTATAAACACAGACATTTACTGGATATCCAAACAATACAGACTTTTATTTATTTTTGGGGGGGGGGGGTTCAATTTCAAGTCCCTTTCCTGTAACAGACAGAAGGCATCGTTGGTGTTACTTTCAACCAGGACTCATTAGCACACTAATAATATTCTAACGAGGTAGGTTGGGTCCAGCAAACGGACACCAGCCATCCAGCTACAAATTTCTAGAAAGGCATGTACTTCATTGTGTGTAAAAACAGCACATATGCATATAATTGATAATTCAAACTTTCTGTATTACAGAATACAGTATCAATCATGTTCTCCCTGCATTATATATTTTCTTTGCATATTCATCATGTAAACTCCGACATCCATTGGCTTTCTACATATTAGCATGAAATGGGTGTTAGACCATGCAAATTCTGTGTAAAATTTGAAACTAGGGTGCAGAGGCCAAGAGCCACAAAGGTAGGCAAGTCACTGATAATTAGCGATCAGTGATTGACAATCAATCAATCAATCAGTGAAACATTAAGTTAAACAATGACATATTAAACTACTTTTGCATCAAAAGGAACACAAATAACTGAGATATTCACAAAAACAGCCATTTTTCCTCCGTTTCACCGGGTGCTGTGACGTATTGTGTGTGCACATGACTGACGTGTTGACCGGTGTCCTCTTCGACACTCTCCACCACGCCAGCCCATGGGTTCACAAAGTTGCTACTAGTTATGAGGACCTTGTGAATTTGTGATGCAAACTTGAGTCACCATCTCATGATGACGATTTACTACCATTCAGAAGACCCGAAGGGCTGTGATATTATATTTCGGTCTGACTGAAAGATAAAATATGGATCCCGTAGTTTCCCTGGAACTGTGTGTGGTGTTGGTGATGGTGGGCTATAGTATCAGTTATAAAGCATGATGACAAACCCTCATGGTGAAAATTGCAAGCACTTCCAGATTGCCACTCTGACTGAAGGGTGTGAATTACAAGCCAGGCAGCTTGCTAAACCCACCAAAAGAAGACATTTCACCGCCAAACGAAGACATCTAAATCAACCCTTGTGTAAATATTGTCTCAAAAGCAAATGTTAATAATTAGCATGTAGCTTACTGAAAACTGCAGGGGCTTTGGCCCAATGCTACAAGAATACAGATTTTTGAAGGTTAATAATTTATGGCACTATATTTATGGCATTGAATTTGAGACTTCAGCTGTGTTTGGCCACTGAAGGAATTTAGTTGCAAGTACACATGTACAAACCTCACAGCTTGTCCACAAATAGTCTTGGTGAGGACGTTGGAGGAAACTGGTCCTCTGTACACTGTATAAATTAGTAAAGGGCTCGAAATACACACCAACATCCACTAGAGCAACTGAAAGAAAACCACATAAACCATCCACGGTGACCAAAAGGTCATAGCTTTGACTCGGACTGACAAACCATACAGTCGTGGATGAAAACACCCACAGCTTGCTTCCGCTCTGAATGGAGTATCGCTATCCGTAGTGCACCGAGATGCAAAATCTAACATCTCTCTCTCCACGAAACGCTGATGATGGCCGAACGCATGCCGCATGGCGAGCAGGTCCTTCATTTTACCCTCTATATCACTACAAATCGCTAATTCCCAACATTTGGAGGCTGACAGTTATGGAAACTTTAACCCAATAAACGACTTATATCATCTTCTAAAGCCACGTGACAGCTACATTATTTTAGACATTATTATGACAGCATATAGCCTATCTTTAAATGTTTTTTGTCTATAAAAATATGTATATTCAAGCACAATAAAATTAAGCACTGCATGAAATCATAGCTGATTCTGCGCCTCGTCCAAAGTCTCACATAATTAGTCATAAAGATCTCAAATGCTGAATCTTAGTGCTGAAAACATCTCAACCATCAGCAGGCTATGTTAGGTCTTTAATGAACCTCGTCTCTAGATATTCAAGTCCGCCTGTCCTTCAGCATATATATGAATATGCTATATATTGGCAACACAAGCAACAATACAAGAGTTGGGACATAAAAGCATTTTCCTTATTACTCCACTTATCTCTCTCTCTCACACACACACATGCTGGACGAATAACGGACAAGACGGTCGCTTTGTGATTACTGTCCTTCGTCTAACGACGATGAGCGCCTGGTTTCAGTGAATAGAGGTGAATAGAGAGGTGGAGATGAGCTGAACGCCTCCTACACGTACCCCGGCGCCTCCTACACGTACCCGGGCGCCTCCTACACGTTCACGCCGCTTACCTTCGATGGAGATGACGTGCTCGCGTATCTGGTTCTGCAGGGCCAGGTCGTCGATCCGCTCGATCAAGTCGTAGATTGCATAAATGTTCGGGTGGACGGACTCGAACCTATGGATCTCGGCTCTGATGGCTGCTGAGTTGGACAAAACAAACTGTGAGCCCGGCGGCCCGGGCTGAGCCGCAGGGCCCGATACAGTCCCAGATCCAAACTGTCCTGCCCCGGAACTCCCGGACGATCCGGACCCGAACTGGGGTGGTATGGACTGGGGTACCGGGACCGGAGCTGGTACCGTGCCTGGGGCGGGCATGGCTGGTTGAGACTGCTGAGAGATACCAGAGACGGACACCGAGACCGGGACACTCGATTGGAAATTCATCGTTGTGGCTCAGGGAGAAACTAGTCTGAGAAAAGAAAGAACCCGTGAAGCGTTTGGAAATAACACGAGAAGAACGAATCCGCAGCGCTGCGATCTAACAAAAACCCGCCGAGATCTTTAGACGCATCAATTCTCAGTGTCCATCTGAAACGATCCGCGCCTCATTTGACCAGAACTTCATTGTGTACCATTGCTCCTCTGCGCCTGGGTCTCCTGCCGTGTCCCTCTTACAATGGACGTCTACAGACCGGACACACCTTCTCGGGCTACCCGCGCCGCTCTCGTCGGAACCGGGGTGGGTTTTTCTCTGGGCTTCTCCGTCGGAAGCACACGGTGATCGGTTATCGCGGTGCGCCCGTGTCCATTGACCGAATGCGACGTTTCTGCGCTCCCTAAAGTCCTCCACCCGTTGGAGATGTTCGGTTGGAGGAGTCCCTCCCAGACCCCCACCTCCCTGTGCTCCGTCACACACCACGTAGGTCCGCTCCAAACGGGGAGGGGGGGGTGTCGTTCGGCTGGATATCTAACCCAGGCGGTAAAGCAACGTGCACGTAATTTTAATGTTTGACCATTACGCAACCAAATATTATATTGTGTTTTATTGCGCCCGCCGCACGCGCACGTGTGCCGTGATACACGGGGGGAAACGCATATCGTGGCCCGGGAGCGGAGATCAGAGGGAATGAATTAGTCACTTTACAGATTGTGTTCCAGCTCTTTGTAAACGCTCGTTTACACGGGAAGGGTCGGATCTCCTTGGCGTACACCACACCTCCACAGAAGATATTTAATACTTCGTGTATCTGCGGAATCTAAGTACCTATACTCGCACTGAATCACCTCGTAAGGCAATTCATGGTTGCGGGAAGGTCGTTCATCGATTTGCTGTGTGAACGTGGTGTGCAAACACACACACACACACGGGCGTGAGAAACTGTGTTTCTGAAACCATTACCTCAGAAATCCACCGACACGTAAACCGCACGTGACCGGCAGGGGCACGCGGCGTTGGCTCGCGAGGAACCAACATACGTTTGGATGTCCATCAACATATCAGCCTAAATGCAGGACAGTTACAGCAGTAGTCTTACACTGAAACACTAATCTTCCATTCAAGAATATCAGAGCAGCAACGTGATAAATTGTTTATTTAAACAATGTATAAAAGAACTCCAGGTTGTTAAATGATAATATTTGCTTAAAGTTTTCTCACAGTTGTACAATAATGGAAATGCCTTCATGAAGTTCACAGAATGTTCCTTACTCACTCTCCCCTTTTTATGATGAATGAATGGATTTTTTTTCTCTATTTGAATTCTTTCTTCCTTCTTCTCCATTGCCATGTTGGCTTTTGTCAGCTGCCCCTAAAGGAAGTTCTTAATGACCACCAGTCAGAACCATCTCGGACTAAGAGAAAGGACCAGGACGTTGGAAGTTTGTTCTGACTCTTTATGTGGTGAATGCTGTAGCGTGGCGGAAGAGGACTGGGTATGTAAAACGCCATCTGCCACGATAATGATCTCCAGAGCCCACAGACGGCAGAGCAGTGGGAGAACGTCTTCAGACTTCGGTTGAGAAACCGATCCTTCGGAGCCATAGGCTGGTCCACCGTATCACCTTCCGGTCCTGATAACATGCTATAATATGATGGGTCACAAATCACAGTGTAAAACCAGACCTGGTTTGTACCCTGTAGGTCAACTGTGCTATACTGTTACATTATATGTTCCAAAATGGAGCCCCAAGCACTTCTAACTTAAGACTGTGAAGATGCTGGATTAATCCCCATAACATGCAAACCTCTTTTGTGTTCGTGGTCGTTACACTGCTATGCTGTAAGAAAAACCTCTATATCATCAGCTAGGAAACATACCTCCAGTTGTAAAATACCCTGATACAGTTGAATACAACATTTTATCTCCAATGCCCATATTTACTTAATTTCATGAGCATATTTTACATGTTGACGGCAGGAGCATCTGAACTACTAAAATAACCCTGGCGTTGTTTTTTTGTGGTTAAAATTGTTACAGTAAACTCATTAAATTACTTAAATGAGCGTTGAACTTCTTTGGGGTGTGTTAATTACTTTATACTTTATCTCAACTCTTCATAAATACAGAGATAAAGTAGCACACCTCAAAAAAGTTCAACGTTCGTGCCGTAAAACTGCCACATCTTCGCCTATTTGAACGTCCCAAGATATGACCGATGGCGCAGTGATTCATCGTGGACTATTGTGTATCGTACAGCAATCACGACTGAAATGTTTCATCTTGTTTTGTAGGAATTGGTCTGGGCTTCAGTTCCACTCCAGTAGCTCAGGCGTGACGCGGCTTGATGCAGATTTATAAGGCATATAGATACTGGATGACATCTTAAAGACTGGATCAGGAATCGAAACCTTGGGAGACATGTGTGGGCCTGAAACTGAAGCTGTCCCTGACAATAATGGAAGAAACATTAGAAGATCACCCTAATATTATAATGCGGAAATGGTTTGTTTTATGTTTTGCCTATAACCATGCAGCCTTCTCTTTACATGGATATATATTTGTACACATAAGTGATAAATCAAACATATAGGCTATGTTACATTTATAAGAAACCTGCTGAAGGCATCACAGAACAGCTTTCAGCAGCTTATTGTAATTTAAAGGGTTTTGTTTCCATCTGCTGGTGACAGTTGGAATTACAGTTGGATATTTTTCAAAGGAATGCAAAATCCGTATGCGCAAAAGAGTCTTTCTCTCCTGCCCTTTTGGCTAACGGACACGTTTTCAGTGCGTCACCATGGCATTAATATGCGTTCGTAATAAAATGGAATTGTAAAATAATAGTAAAAAAAATATAGACTTACTGTACCAACTACCTGACTACCAATAGAAACTTGCTTTGTTCATGTTTTCCTATGATTTATTTAAATGGATCCATTTGAGAAATGGGACGTTCAAGGTATGAATGTGACCAGACAGACATGTTGTTATTTTAAATTAATACGAGCCGAAACCATATGGACTATTCTTTGAATAATAAATATGCCCTCATATACACAATATGGTTTTCTAACAAATGAATTATGCATCATTTTTATGTAATTCATAATTTACATAATACTAAAATCTCAGAAGGGTTCACATTAGTATTATCCAGCCAGGCTGTTGATGAATATATCTAGAAAGCTTTGTCTGTGTCTGTGAGCTCCATTACAGTAGATCCCATGGCTTGTCATGACTAAGATTAAATATTAAATGAGTAGCCTTATCTGATTCACATAGATATGCCGTGTGTGTGTGTGTGTGTGTGTGTGTGTGTGTGTGCTAGCCTCTAGTTTACAGTCCATTTTTATCCTAACAGATGGTGCCTTTGGCACTTGGCTGTAGGAGGGATGGCCCCCTGGGTGTGAGGGGGAAATATACGGTCGGCAGGGTTTTCCTATTGGCACTGAGTGTTTACCTATCCGGCTGCTCTGAGTGCAACCTCTCTCAAAAGTGTGCTCACTCCCCCTCTCCCTCCTTCTGTATTCACCCTCTCTCTGTTCTCTCACTCTCTTTCTCTCTGTGTTCACACAGAGAGAACTCTAAGTTCACTCTCTCTCTCTCACTCTCTCTCTATCTCTCTCTCTGGCTGGGTCTCAGTGGCGTATTGTAGGGCTGCAAACAATGCAGCGTATCCTTTGAGAAGCTCACGTTATGTAAGCTGTGGTTTACCAAACCACACTCACTCCTCACCGGCGCACAAAGAGCTTCAGCCTGAGTGGAGCTTTTTGAGTCACAGGAAGTGGAAGGGAGAATAATAGATCTCCTCATCTGAACAGGGATGCTTGGATTCTTTGTAATTACAGATGTAAATTTTACATTACTATTTCTTACTAAAAAAATAGGCTAAAACATCTGTTTCTTTCATAATGGCAGGAGAGGCATGGAATTAGTCAAGGATGTCTCTTGGTACATCAAGGAAATATTTCACTGGTTAAATGAGGCCTTTTTAGACCATTGTTAATACAAGCTTCTAGTTACACAGAGTGACATATTAAATACACATGGCGCACAAGATTCTAAAGTATAGAATGGCCTAATTATGGCAAAACTGGTAAGGGTAAACTTGCTGAGATGGCATGAGGAAGAAACCTTGAAAAGTACCAAGTCTCCAGAGGGAATCTTTCCTCCGCTGGGCTGAACTGCATAATGAAATCATAAGCAAAAGAGACAAAGATGAACTACATATTAGCAAGACTAAAAATAGACATATTTAGAGGGTAAAAAGATAACATATGAGGGGAAAAACTGCTTCAAGTGTTTAAGCTATCAGGGGAGTCCTTTTCCAGTGGATTGGAAAGGCAGAGTTAGGAATATGGGTCCACCACTGGTTAGCCAGTATGAGAGTTAGAAGTTTACAGTATTGGTTAGGTGGTCAGGAGGAGGATTACAGGGAGGATTAAACCTGCAGGTGATCCTCATCCCAAGGGAGAGGATAGCACATGCAAGAAAGTGAAAAACGTTCGGGTGGGGAGCCGGATAAAATTGAAGCACCTGGTGTATGATGATGAGATTCCACACGAGTCTTATAGCAGGCAACGCTGCACCTGTGATGGGTGAGCTAGTGCAGGTGAGCAGGTGAGCTAGTGCAGGTGGTAATGAGCTTGCAGGCGGGTCGAATGGCAGGTTTGTGTGGAGCGCTCTGTTCCTACCACTAGATGCACGTGAGATGTACGCGAGATGTACGTGATGTGTACGACTCCATCAGGCCTAGACGTAGCAAATTAACAAAAACGTAAAGCTCAAAGGTGCTGCGAGACGTCTCGGTGTACCAGATGACGAAGCTGATAACAGCACATGTGTTTTCTGCCACACAGACCCAGAGTAAAACATCTCATGGGTTGGCAGTCAAACAAACCGGACAAAGTAACCAAAAAAACAGGCTGCCTTACTGTATGCTGCTGGGATGGGCTTCTTGCCTCATGTTGTTACCATGCAGGACACCAAACGGCACTGCCAGTGGTCTGACGACTCCATCATGCTCAGGTCTCCCTCCATCCCACTCCTGAAGCCTCCTGACTCATGGATCCTTTTTGTTTTGTTGTTTAGGGATCTACTAGAGCCCAAAAAGCCCCAGGAGCAGGTGTGCATAAAACATACTCAAAAATGGAAAAGTTGTCCTTCAGTATAGGCTTTTTGCTTCAAATGAGAAAGAGTGGCGTGCCTTTTTGAGCTCTCTGTGACAAAATTGCAAAAAACACAATTTGTGGTAATCAAAAATACATGAGGAGGAGAAGCAAGGTTGTCCAGAGTTGTTTAAAACATCTTTAGAGAGTTGGGACTCAAATCACATTGCACAGTTGATTTGATCAGCTGTGTTTGTGTGTGTGTGTGTGTGTGTGTGTGTGTGTGTGTGTGTGTGTGTGTGTGTGTGACCCTGTAAAACACAAGCAGTTACTTGATTTGATTGTACTAGTTGAAGACAGGACTTGTTTATAAATAACTCCATATCTTTTGATTAGATCCTTAATTACCTAACAAAGCAATTTCCTTGAAAAACAATGCATTAAAATCTTTATATGTTGGTAACGGTTACGGCATGACACACATAAACAGGCTATTTCTTCATAGCAGAACAGAGAAGCACGACGTGGAGTCATTACTGACATTGCTGTTCATTTGCTTGTAATAGAGATCTGATCATGTTGAGCGTAATGTGATCTCACTTAAACCAACGGATGTCTAATATCTCCAGAGCCTTTCAGTGTCCGGGATTCTTTACCTGGGAGTTACATAACCCACCTGCTCCACTCCCATAATGTCATGCAAATTCACAAGGCCCAAACCCCAATTGAGAGCCAGCAACGAGGTCTGGCAAGGAAGTAGTCAGCTAGCCTATTAATATATTAATTAACCAACCAAGGGGTTAGATTATCACTTATTGTAATTCTAAGCTCACTGGATAGGTCATGAGGGCTGTGGTTAAGCTGAAGTTTGCCCCATGTAATCCAGAATAAGTAATAGTTTTGTAATCTTTATTACCACAGCTTTAGAAGTGTGGGTTTCATGGAAGAAACAATGTCCAGAATTCTGTTGTGAACATTTCCTTCAGAGGTGATTTGTGGGGTTTTTTTTCGGTTGTCTTTTTTCACTCTGGATTGGGTCCTTGTGTATTTGCATGGACACCCCCACATCCCCCTCCCCCAAGTGCAATCCTCGCAAGCCCCAATTCTACAACAGTGGAACACCTTTACTAAAGACATATGCAGTTGTAATTGCACAAAAAGACCATCAATAATTATGTGTCCTAACAGTATTAAACCTCCACAACCATAATGCATAAGAAATTCATGATGTTGCTGCAACCACTGTGATGATGAACACACTAATGGAGCAGAGCTACAAAACAATGCACTGTCATACATTGTGGAACATCAGAACCAACAGCCTATAAGCTATTACTAGCAAACAAAAAACAGTACATCCAAAGAGAAAAAAAAGGTAAAAACAAACACATTATTAAGATTATTATTCATATTTTTATGTTATTCTTTTTTCAAATACTTTATGATATTTTTTAATTAAGTAGAGCCCCTAAACCTGACAAAAAAGTTTTTAATGCTTTTTAACATGAGCTTTTTAAAGTAGTTACACATCATTTCAATAACGACTTTCAATGACCAAACATGAACTTCAATGGAACAATACTTGTTTGTAACTATAAAAAGTTAAACTTTAAAGCACCATTGTCTTATTAAAGTGCGATATATCTGATTGTGTACATTTCTGTTTAAGAACACCCTAAATATTCCTAAACAACAATAATTATGACAATAAATGATACAACATACATCAATAATTATTAATTTGATAGATGTCTGGATGTAAGATCAGCGTTCTCTATCTCCTAAAGTAAATTAGCGTAAGATGCAGTTTCAGCAGTGGGGAACCGTGACCATTAAACCTGGGCTCCCACATATATATATATTTATATATATTATATATATTTATGTTTTAATAATATTTTAGGCCCTCTGAGAATGCGTAGAGGGCCCTGACGGTTCCCCACTGAGTTTCAAAGGTCAACAAACTTTGCCTTAAGTCAAATAGTAACAAATGCTATAGTTTTTCAGCACTGAGCATCACATTAGTCGGAGAGAGTGAGTAGAAAAGTCAGTGTTCTGGCAGTTGAACAGATTCTTGCTTTCGGGTTTGATCTGTTTAGGCTCTTGATATTGTTTCAGTGTAATGCCAAAGGCGCAGAGCAATTAGACGGCCGACACAAATGCTGAGAAGAGTGAGATTTATTGCACGCAAATTCAGAATCATAGTCAATCAAACAGTCCAGGTTTAATGTCAGTTGTTTCAGAGAGAGACAAATGATTAACACCAAGAGATAAATAACCAGAGAACAGAGGATAAACACACTTACTACAGGGCTGTGAATACAAACAAAGACCAGCCAAGACTAACTGAACACAGGGCATATATGCACAGACTAAAAATGGGAGTAAGACAGAAACATGAAACCAATAACGAGGGGCGGGGCAAACCACGACGTACGAAACAAAATGAAAGGAATGAAAATATACACACTATATACATATAACTCACAAACAGTTACGGATACTTGGGTGAAATTTCAGGATGAACATGAAATGCAGTTTACTTTTACAAGTGAACTTAATGTGACCTTTTCTAAACCTTTGAATGCACATGTCCAAATATTCAGTGTTTCAGTACTTTTTCTACAACTTGCTGTTCTCTAACAAGGAGTTTAATGGCAAGATCCACAACAGGTGTTTGACCCATGAATCAACCAATACATTTCCTGGTTCAATTAGAATTGGTATTTAAACGGGATGTGTCATCGTCTTGTGTGAGCCAGGGAGCATTTACTCTGGACGGGGGACCAGTGGGCCTCAGTGGTGATCACTAATTAAAGTCAGTTTATGCTGAGCAGAAATTATGGCCGCCGATGATGTAGGAGATGTCAAGAAGAGCTCACTGCATCAGCCACTGTTGCCGCCAATGACAAGCCTATAGTGGTGGTGTTACAGTGTGGGCAGGTGTGTCTAGTCAATACAGAACTGCCCTACACTTTGTGCATGGTACAGTGACACACATATACTACTTGAATATCATTAATCCATTCATTGTGCCTCTGCATGAACAACACAGGACTAATTTCATCTTCATGGATGACTATGCTCCAGATCATCGAGGTCACATCATTAGGGAACGGCTGCTAGAGACGGGGGTTCCTCAAATGGAGCGACCTGCACTTTCTCCAGACCTGAATCCCATAGAAAACATGCTGAGTCACCAGGTAGAGGCTCGTACCTCTGGACCCCAGAACCTCAATGACCTGAGGGCCCTTCAAGAAGAGTGAGATGCCACGACTCAACAGACAACAAGTCCACTTGTGAACATGAGACGTCAAGCTGGTAATTGATACTCAAGGAAACAAGACAAGTTAAGACTTTTCTTTGTATTGGCGTATACGCACTGCTGTTTCTGGCTTATATACATATATATACGGTCTCTGGTCGCGACGACCAGCGACGGCGGTACAATAACATCCCTTCCCGGCGTGCATCTCGCCGCGCAATGACGTCGAGGGCGACGACAATAACAAAACACAGCAGCAGCACAGAGGAGGGTGTTAGCCTGCTAGCTACACAGAGGAGAGTGTTAGCCTGTTAGCAGCACATAGGAGGGTGTTAGCCTGCTAGCGAGGGCTACACAGGTCCGTGACTCGAACGATGACCAACCGTCGCTTTAGACGGACCACATTGTAAGCGGATAGCGGGGATTGTGGCTGTGTGTTGTGTGTGTGTGTGTGTGATCGACCCCCCCTGTGTCTCGCGGCTAACGTTGCTACGCTGGCTCGCGCGCGGTCGCCAGGCAGCTAGCCCCGCGCGGCTAACCCCCCTCGCGCCGCTCAGGCTGCCGTAACGCGGAGGATGGAGCCGAGGAGACACGGAGGTAAGGACGGGGCCCGCCGAGACTCGAACCACGAACGCGGGTTAAAATATTAAATAAAACCCTCTTGGAGACGCGACGAGCCGAGCCCCGATGTTTGTGTCGCTCCGCCGCGTTTGGTGGCGACTAGCGTGGAGCTGCGCGGCGGGCCAGCGGGAGAAGCAGCGCCACAACACGGAGCTTTGTGTTCGTGACAGCCCGTAAACGGGACACGGCGGACCCTCCGACCCGCTGGTCCCGCCGTCTGAGTCCTGCCGAGTCCGGGGCCCTCGTGTTGGTGCTTTAGTGCGGGCTGGTGGCCGTGCTGGGCGGCCTAGCTAACACGGGAGCCGCGTTTCCACGGGTCTCGGCCCGAGAGAGGCTCGACCGGAGCTCGTTTTTGCTCCCCGTCCACCCCGAACTGGTGTGATTAACGGGGGGATAAAGGTTAAGAGGGCAGGCGTTTGAAAAAACGAGACAAAAACAACGGCTGGTTGTGTAAATTAAAGGAGGGTTACAGCGACGTATCTAAAACAAAAACACACAAAAATGTTATCCAAAATCCTCCAACACTATTTTGGTAACGTTACTAACGACGTTAGACATTTTTCCCTCAGCCCGGAGGCGACCGTCGCCCGGCCAGCCTGTAGGTCGGCCGGCTCGCTACCTGCTCGGGCTGTCGACACCCCGTTGTCCGTAAATGTGGTCACAGCTAACGCGTTCGCGTCGGGGACTCGTATGAGTGACACAAACGGGCCGTTTTCTGTGTGACCACCACCACGACGGACACCCGACGGCCGTGAAGGCGCTTCACTCCTCCGTCGAGCGAGCTAACTTCGGAGCGAACATGACTCAGCCTGAAATTAAAGGTCTCGGCTAGCCTTCTGGCTAAGATAGCTGGACAAAACAGTGTCCGCGTCCTTTTTGGTGACTAAAGAGATGCTTTTGGGTCGCGTTAGAAGTCGTACAATACTTTCTTACCGAGCTATTTGGTCTATCTGACTTAACTTGCATTAGTATCATCAGTCCTATCAAGTCGTATCGTCTGTTCGCTTCAAGGCAGGAGGTGTCAAATGTTGAAAACTTTGCTGCTTACTCGAATTGTGCTAATGTAAGCTTCTGGTGTAACTTTTTAAATTATCATAAACTATATTCCAAATACAATAATTTGAGACTTTTTTTAATAACAGTGTAGAGAAAACATGGTGCTTGTATTCTAAACATGTTAGCTAAACTAGCTAACCACATGGAGTCGCCTTTTTTGAGTGGGGTCATAAATGTGTAATTACAATGTCTTAACATAGTTGAATACTATTATTTTCGTTGCATTAGGGATGTCAAGTAGTTTATTTGAACTTAAAATGTTCTGAGAGCTTGTTTTGTCATATAAAATGCATGCAATGTTTTAAACAGGTTACTAGACTAGATTTCAACCACACATTTTTACTAACTTTATTGGCTTGTGTAATGTGCATAATTAGTGTGTATTTTGCAGTACATTATAACCCCAAGATTGACATTCCTAATGTTTCTTTTGTGTAAGGTCATCAATGACTAGATGAAGGAGCCAAGCTGGACAGAAGATCAGTGGAGAATTCAACATGAAGTTGTATGTGTTTCAAGTCAATAATGGATGCACATTAACATTTGACACTGAGCTCGCTGTCCAAACGTAAGTTGCCTTTGTAATGATTTAAGGTTTGTAGTTTTTTTTTGTCTTTTAACAATGGCATGGTGT
This sequence comes from Brachyhypopomus gauderio, assembly GCF_052324685.1. Classification (NCBI taxonomy): domain Eukaryota; kingdom Metazoa; phylum Chordata; class Actinopteri; order Gymnotiformes; family Hypopomidae; genus Brachyhypopomus; species Brachyhypopomus gauderio. The sequence continues at coordinate 3,371,119 of NC_135223.1, read as the reverse complement.
GCTTTCCTATTGCATTTCATAGCTTTTTCAAAGAAAAAAATTGGGCAATTTAAGAAATAATCCCCACCCCATTACTTTATGGCTTAAATTAGTTTAGAAAAAGTGTCTGCTAATGTAATAATGCTGTAAGTAAGACCGAAGAGTTCAAGAAGATGGCCTGTGTAATTTTTTTGATTTTTTTGATCATTGGTGAACTAGGACTTTGCTAAAGTTGAATAGCCTCATGTGTTCTGTCAATATTCAATAACAGTATCTTACAGTGTAAATTCTTATAAATGCCCTTGAATGACCAACGCAATTGAATTGAGATTTTATTCTAACATTTTTTGTAGTGTTTTGGACCTTAAACATGCCATTCAGGCTAAGTACAAGACTGCCACACAGCACCAGGTGCTGGTGGTTAATGGGGGAGAATGCATGGCTGCAGAGAGGAGAGTCTGTAGCTACAGCGCAGGCACAGTGAGTAGCCAGGCCACACTGGCCCTCATTACATATTCATGTCCCCTTTACCCGATTCGTTGGAACAACAGCAAATCACCACATTTGTAAAATCAATAATTTCAATCTGTAATTTGTTCATAGTTAATAATAGGGGTTAATCATTAAACTGTGTCCTTTCATGACAGAGTTTGGGCTTTGTTCGGTTAAAACGACCTTTCTTTTCACGCAGGACACCAACCCCATCTTTTTGTTCAACAAAGAGATGATCCTGTGCGAGCGTGCGCCGACCATCCCCAAAACCACGTTCTCCATCGAGAATGAGATGGAGATGAAGGTGGAGGAGTCCCTCATGATGCCTGCTGTGTTTCACACGGTGGCCTCGCGAACCCAGCTCGCCGTGGTACTCTTCCTTAACGCTCCTGATCGAACCGCGCCGTGTCCGCCATCATAGCTCTGCGTGGCCATTTTGTGTGTTATGTTCCCTGACTCATTAGTACCGATGTGATTAGTGTACTAATGCAATTGCTTGTTTTCAATGGTTCACTTTTCTCGTTAGTTTTCACAGCATAGTTTAGATTTTATGAAAAAGTTGAGATTAGTATTGAAGGGTCTGGCCACAGCACTAAAGAGCAGTCTGTTTGTGCTAGTTTCTACAGTTGAGTAATCACACAGATCTGTATTTGTGTGCTGTAAATCATGTAATATTTTAGTGGCTATTTTGAAGGGAGAAGGACATGATGTGCAGAAGGGAAAGAGGAAGCAGCTTCTCAACATTTCGCCTGGTTTGTTCTCTCTTTTTTTAAGGAAATGTTTGAAGTTGCCAAGAAGCTGTGCTCCTTCTGTGAGCGCCTGGTGCACGACGAACACCTGCAGCACCAGGGCTGGGCGGCCATCATGGCCAACCTGGACGACTGCACGCTCTCGTACCAGAAGCTGCTCTGGAAGTTCGACACGGCGTACACGAGTTATCAGCAGGACTTCGAAGACATCAAAGTCAAACTCACCAAGTAAGGGCCGGAGACTTGGGTACATACAGTGTATTTAAGCACATTTGGGCTACTAAAGTTCTGGCTGATTGAGTAGAGGATAGTTTTTGGTTCCAGGGCAGACCCTAACTGACACTACAGAGTTCATGTAGTTTTCTGGTAGACCAGGAAGAGAAAGAGCATCAGTAAGAAGCATAAACTTGTACATAAACTTATTATTACTTGTTGTTATTATTAACGTATACCTCTCATACACTCACACACACACACAGGATAAGAACATCGGCCAAATGCTCTAAAGGAAATGGAAATTATACGTGTCTTTATATTTAATCACAATATTCGAATGTCTGACCAGTGTGCGAGTGTGAGACTAATCTGCGCTGTGTTTGTTGTACACACAGGCTGGGAACAGCTGTCTCTGTCATGGCTAAGATCCCCCTGCTGGAGTGCCTGACCCGACACAGCTACAGGGAGAGCTTGGAGAAGTCCAGTTCCCCTCGCCCCACAGCAGAGGACGGGGACGTTGACGGGGGCGAGGACGAGGCCGGAGGTCAAGCGTCGACACGGTCCAGCACCGCGGATGGAGTGCAGCCGGCCCAGAAATCCCCCACTTGTGTGTCCGGAGAGGGGGGGCCGGGGCCCCAGCCGTCGCCACCTTCGGCCCCGGACCGGCTTGGGAGCAGCGGCCTCCAGGAAGCGCTGGAGGAGGAGCAGGAAGCAGCAGAGAGGGGAGGCGTGGCCTCCTTTAACGTCACACTGCTGGACTGGATCAACGTGCAGGACCGACCCAACGACGTGGAGGCTGTGGTCAGGAAGTGCTTTGACTCCATCAACAGGGTAAGTGAAGCATTGAGGAGTGTGATGTCCCTGGGACTTTGGTTCTAAGACATTTAAATACTCCATTAAAAATACTTAAATGTCCTGTATAACTGCTTAAGAATGCACACTTAATAACTTCTAATATGGGCTAGAATAATCATAGGTTTTGCAATAAAATTAAGGACCCATCTAATGTGCTGTAAAGACCTCTAGCCAATCATGATAACTACAATTGCATAATGCTGACTGGCATCTTCAGCAATATTAGCTGTTGTCTTGTAAGAGGGGAGTATTGCTTAAAGCAGGAGGCTTTTACAAAGAGGAATACAGGATGGAAAGATAAATAAAAAACGTCTGAAATGATTTACTTAACACCAGATTATTTTAACATTTGGTGCAGTAAACAATTTTCCGTTTTGCAGCTTGATCCACGTATCATTCAGCCATTTCTGTCCGACTGTCGAGACACCGTTACCAAACTGGATAATCAAAACATGAAGGCTATCAAGGGGCTGGAAGACCGGCTGTACGCGCTCGACCAAATGATCGCCAGCTGCAAAAAGCTAGTCAACGAGCAGAAGGAGCTTGCTCAGGTAAGGTCAGACGAGGTGACGGTCTGGTAGCAGTCAGGGAAAGGGACTGTTAACGTGCCTCTCTTCGGTCAGGCTGTTTGAGGCAGCTGCCATTTGCGTACGGGCGTGCTCAGAGCAGCGTTGCATCTTAGAAACATCAAGAAGATGAGATACTTTTTTGTAATTGCAGTGTTTAGCAGTGATGTCAGTAACGCGTTACTCTAATCTTACCACAGTAATGAGTAATATAACAAGTTACTATTTCCGGTCTATTAATCAGATTAAAGTTAATTATCCAAGTAACTGTGCGTTACTATTTTATTTATTTTTTACTATTTTTTCTTAGTAAATATATATATATTTACTTTCTTCTTGGCTCAGTTATACTTTTGCGTCTGACCGTAGTGTTCGACTCCGCTTGCTGCGCGCGAACCTGTGAGAGCATGAGCGCGTTTACACGTCATTCTGTGCAGTGTTCTCCGTAACGACTCTTCATGGCCAAAAGTGCAAATGTCAGATGACATGCTGATTGCAGTAATGCTGTGCAACAGCCCCATAATGTACACTGGAGAGGGGACCCAATAAACTCCATAATGTACACTGGGGAGAGGACACAATAAAGACCATATTGTACACTGGAGAGGGGACCCAATAAACTCCATAATGTACACTGGGGAGGGGACCCAATAAACTCCATAATGTACACTGGGGAGGGGACACAATAAAGACCATAATGTACACTGGAGAGGGGACCCAATAAACTCCATAATGTACACTGGGGAGGGGACCCAATAAACTCCATAATGTACACCGGGGAGGGGACACAATAAACACCATAATGTACACCGGGGAGGGGACACAGTAACCCCCATAATGTACACTAGGCAGGAGACACAATAAACACAGAAATGTACACTGGGCAGGGGACACACTATTAACCTCATAATGTACACTGAGGAGTGGACATAATAAACCCCATAAATTTACTCTGGGATGGGGATACAGTAAACACCATAATGTACACTGTGGAGGGGACACAATACACCCCATAATGTACACTGGGGAGGGGACACAATAAACACCATAATGTACAATGGGGAGGGGACAACATAAACACCATAATGTACACTGGGGAGGGGACAACATAAACACCATACTGTACACTGGGGAGGGGACAACATAAACACCATAATGTACACTGTGGAGAGGACACAATAAACTCCATAATGTACACTGGGGAGAGGACACAATAAACACCATAATGCACACTGAGGAGAGGACACAATATACACCATAATGTACAATGGGGAGAGGACACAAGAAACACCATAATGTACACTGGGGAGGGGACACAATAAACACCATAATGTACAATGGGGAGGGGACACAATAAACACCATAATATATAATGGAGAGGGGACACAATAAACCCCATAATGTACAATGGGGAGGGGACACAATAAACCCCATAATGTACACTGTGGAGGGGACACACAATAAACACTATAATGTACACTGGGGAGAGGACACAATAAACACCATAATGTACAATGGGGAGGGGACACAATAAACACCATAATGTACAATAGGGAGGGGACACAATAAACACCATAATCTACACTGGGGAGGGGACACACTAAATGAGCACATTGTGAATAACATACTAAAGATAGCAAAGACCAACCAGGTTTACTTTGACTAAAACAATATCACATATGATATTACTTCAGAAAACAACTAATAAAACAATTATATGTTCATCAAAACTGTCGATTCGTAATTTTTTCTAGCATTTCGAGATTTTCAGTGTTTTCTAAAACTATGGTTTTAGAAAATAGAAATTATTTCATATTTAGGTAAAACATCCAGTAGTAGGATTTGGTAGCAGTAGTATCACTCTTGTACGAGCGGTTCCGACATCCCACACTTGTACGAGCGGTTTTGAACATCCCACACTTGTACGAGCGTTTCCGACATCCCACACTTGTACGAGCGTTTCCGACATCCCACACTTGTACGAGCGTTTCCCGACATCCCATACTTGTACGAGACATGTTTTCCGACATCCCATACTTGTACGAGACATGTTTTCCGACATCCCATACATGTACGAGACATGTTTTCCGACATCCCACACTTGTACGAGACGTTTTCCGACATCCCACACTTGTACGAGACATGTTTCCCGACATCCCATACTTGTACGAGACATGTTTTCCTACATCCCACACTTGTACGAGACATGTTTCCCGACATCCCACACTTGTACGAGACATGTTTTCCGACATCCCACACTTGTACGAGACATGTTTTCCGACATCCCACACTTGTACGAGACATGTTTTCCGACATCCCACACTTGTACGAGACATGTTTCCCGACATCCCACACTTGTACGAGACATGTTTTCCGACATCCCACTCATTCCACACTTGGTGGTCCTGCACTCTGAATTCACACAGTATCACCAAGCACCTCAATCCTCTGGTAAGCAATGTAGTCTAATGTTTTGCCCTCAAGATCTTGAGTGTTTGATATTTCTCCCTCAGAGTTTCAACAAATGTATGAGAAAGCATAATAAAACTAAGGTTAGGCTGTGTAATGCGTGCAGTGCAGCATTTATTGATCTGCAGGGTAATACACAGCAAGGCAAACGCAGCAGGAGCATTTATTTGCTGTATATCTTTCCACAGGGATTTCTAGCCAATCAGAAGAGGGCTGAAAATCTGAAGGACACCTCAGTGCTACCGGACTTGTGTCTGAGTCATGCCAACCAGCTAATGATCATGCTGACCAATCACAGGAAGCTGCTGGATATCAAACAGAAGTGCACCACTGCCAAACAAGAGCTTGCCAACAACCTACAAGTCCGTCTCAAGTAGGTTCAAACTTTCAGCTTCCCAAAGGCTCAGCGCTGTTTTCACGACCATGTTTGAATGATACAGTACATGTCACACATTTCTACAAAACACAATTTCTCCTTTGGTTCTTTGCTTTAGAACTTTAGAAACTTTGCAGGACGGTATAATTTTAATTGAGGTGTTACTCTTCTCATGAATGTGGGTTTATGAAGCATTAGTTCTTCAATTACAGTTTTTTTAGCAAACTTTGCAAAGCAACAACACGGCCAACGTGATTTATTTTGCATAAATGTCATCATAAAGCATCATAAAAGTTAAGTGGTTTCTGTTTCTGCCAGTGAAATTACTTTCACTGATGGCTAAACATTAAGTGCAGTCAGGACTCGTAGGCCCTCTGATCCTGTAAAAGTGTTTTTTTTTTTTAAATAACTTGGGATTTTCATTCTTTTTAGCAACGTGAGTATAAACAAGTGGGAAATATCAAGGAACAGCTGTATCAATCTCACGAACATGACTGCAGCCTTGTACGTCTCTGGTTCTTCTTGCTTATGGAGAACTGAGGATGTTTGACCCGGACCACAGTTCTTCCTGACTGGCATATTAATCGCGGTGCTGGGCGCTTTCAGGTGGTGCTGCTATGTGATGCTCCACGCGGACCAAGACGGCGAGAAGCTGCAGGCCCTCCTCCGCCTGCTGGTGGAGCTGTCGGAGCGGGTGCGTGTGGTGGAGGCCCTCAGCACAGTGCCGCAGGTGTACTGCCTGGCTGTGGTGGAGGTCTTGCGGAGGAAAATGTTCATCAAACACTACAGAGAGGTGAGGCCCGAGTCTCTGACCCAGCGCGGGAGGTTCAGACATCTCAGAGTCCTTCAGGGAGGCGGGGCTTCATGTGAACACATGACCGTCTGGGAGTATTTCTGGGATGTCTGGCCTTCCTTGCTGTGGTGGTCTGTTCGTTCGTGGTGTTTATTTCACGGTGTTCGTGGTGTTTTTCCTTTGCTCCCATTTCCACAGTGGGCGAACGCTCTGGTCAAAGACGGCAAGAACCTCTACGAGGCGGAGAAGGCCAAAAGGGAGACGTTCGGCAGGCTGTTCAGTGAGCATGAGCTTGTTGTTTGTATTCTCAGGACGTCAGCTCTCCGCATGTGAAACGCAGCCATTGCGGAGTGTGTGTGTGAAGCCCTTGTTTTTTGATGTGCCTTTGATGTGTGTCATAGGGAAGTCCTTCCTTAGAAACCGCCTGTTTCGTGGACTGGATTCGTGGCCTCCCTCGTCGTTTTGTGTAAGTATCTTGACTTGTCGACCCAGCTCAGTTCTTTTGGATCCTTCTAGCTGTAGTTTGGACATGCTGTGATGATCCTGCTTTTCTACGCTGGGTTTTAGACCTCGAAGCCTCGTCCGTTTGACTTTGAGCTTCCTGACATCTCCCTGAATGACCTGCAGTACCTGAAGAGCTGTTGTCCTGCTGAAGTACAACCTTATCTCAGGTAGAGACCCCGTCCATCCGCTACGCGCAAGGGAATGCGATCGCACCGCTGAAGTTTGTCGGAAATATCGTGTCTGGTGTGAAATAGTGTTCTGCGTTAGGGCGCCTGACTTTGTGCTGAAGCACCGGAACGGGGCCAATTTAATCTGCCACTTTCCAGTCTTATGAGAATTGTTTGTGTGTGACGGTACTAATGAAATTGCTCAGTGTAACGTGTTATGCTGTGAAAACTTTTGGAGATGTGTTGAGTGTGAAATCAAACAGCAGGCATAAAATGTTAGCTTTACGGTGTGCTAAAAGACAAGACAAGATTATTTATTATACCTGTCAGCATGGGCAAACTGGTATGCATTTAACAGAGCTGAAATTCATTAAGGAAGTTGTGAATTTGGGAATCGAATTAGATTGTGCTGAAACAGATTCAAGACGCAGAAAAAATCTAAAAAATTTTCCAGAATCATTTTGAACGTTTCACTGTATTAAACTTATGATCGAACCTCCAATGTGACTCGGATTAATGTAGTATAAAGACATATTTGTCCTGTCTTAGTTTACGGCTCTCTGGGGCCTTTTTATCATTATTTTTAATGGGTTTTCCCTCAGGGTCCCATCACTGTGTGATTTTGAGCCTCTTCACCACCACGTGGAAGCTCTTCACCAGCTTGTGCAGGCAGCTCAGAGTGTAGACGAGATGTCTCAAACCATGACGGACTTACTGAGTGAACTGAAGGTACAGGACAGTGTACACAATAAAGTGTTAAATGGTTGATTTTGCCTTACAGTGTATGTGGGATTTATTGCTGATTATTTGTTTATGTAGGTTTCTGGAAATGCCACGAGACCCAGCTCGTTAACTCCCAGGTCCGAAAGCAGAGCAGAGACCACGCCTACCTCCTCTAAAACCCCACCCCCTCTCAGCCTGCAGTCGCCGCCCTGCCAGCCACTGCCCCTCCCAGCCCCCTTAGAAGATCTGTCTCCTGACAGTATAGACGCACACACCTTTGACTTTGAAACCATCGGGCACCCCAACATGGACCCCGTCCTCCAGCAAGGCTCCTTAGACCTGGACTCGCTGGCGGAGAGCCCGGAGTCGGACTTCATGTCGGCGGTCAACGAGTTCGTAATCGAAGAGAACGTAATGTCGCCCAACCCGGTCAGTGACCCCACGAGCCCCGAGATGATGGTAGAGTCCCTTTACTCCTCGGTCATCAACGCCATCGACAGCAGGCGCATCCAGGACACCACCACGCTGGAGAGGGAGAGCTCCCGAGTGGCCGCCCTGCGGCTGAGCGCGGAGAGGTACCGCCTGGCGGCCGAGGAGTCCCAGAGCAACCTGAGGAAGGTGAAGGACGACCTCGTCCACCTGCGCGCCGTCGTGCTGAAGGAGCAGCGAGACTTCGGCCTGGCCCTGACGAAGATGAGCGCCGAGGTGCGCGGGGCGGTGAGCTGCGGCCGCGACGAAGACGAGCTGAGGGAGACGCACCGGCGGGAGCTGAGGAGTCTGACGGAGGAGCGCGACGCGCAGATCCTGGGGCTCACCGAGGAGCTGGAGGGGAACCGGGGCATCGTGCGAGACGTGCAGCGCGCCATGCTGGAGCTGGAGGGCCTGCTGGAGCGGAAGGAGAAGGAGCTGGCCCAGCTGGAGGCGGAGAGGGAGCGCTCGCTGGAGGAGGCGCGCGGCGGGCACCAGCAGGTGGTGCGGCAGCTGGAGAGGAGGCTCTCGGAGCAGAGCGAGGCGCTGCGAGACGCCCTGCGCTCCAGGGACGCCCTCGCCGGCCAGCTGGAGGAGACGGAGCGCGGCCGGCGGGAGATGGAGACTGCGGAGAGCGGCCGCCTCCGGGAGCTGGAGGCGCGGCTGAGGGAGGAGCAACGCGCCCAGATGGAGGCCCTGAGGCTGGACGGGCAGGGCGCTCTGGACGCCGCCGACCGGGAGAGCCGGGCCAGGATCCTGGAGCTGACGGAGGCTCGCTCCGCCGAGCGCCAGGAGTACGAGGGCCGGCTCGGAGACTCCCGGGCCCGCGTCTCGGAGCTCACCGACGCTTGCTGCAAGCTGGAGGTGGAGCTGGCCCTGAAGGAGTCCGAGAGGGAGGAGCTTCGCCGGGAGAACGAGGAGTCCAGGGCCCAGATGGAGGAGGCCCTGCGGGCGGAGATGGAGTCGCGCGCGGCGGCCCTTCGGGAGCGGGTGGAGGCGCTGACCCAGCAGCTGGGGAGGAGGAGCGAGGAGCACGAGCTGGGCCTGGCGGAGCTGCGCGCGCTCCTGCGGCGGGAGAAGGACCACTGCATCTCGGAGCTGGTGGAGCGGCACGAGGAGGAGAGCACCCTCCTCCGCAACGAGCTCTCCGCGCTGGAGCGCAGGCTGCAGGACACGGAGCGGGACCGCGAGGAACGCCTGCTGAAGGTCCGGCTGGAGCGGGACGAGCGGCTGGCCGCCTTGCGGGAGGAGCAGGACCGGGAGAAGAGAGGGTTCCACGAGAGAGAGCAGGACCTGCAGGCCACCATCAGCGACCTGCAGGCGGAGATCACGCTTCTGACTGGACGGCTGGAGCAGGAGAGGCAGGAGGCTCTGAGGATGCTGGACGAGGACAGGGAGGTGGCTAAGGTGGCACTAAACAACGCCTTAAGGGACTCTGAGCTCCACGTGGGGGAGCTCGAGACGAGACTTTTACAAAAAATTAAACTACTAGAAACTCAGCTTGAAAGACAATCCACTGATGAGTAAGTATGATTCATTGTTACGTTTCTTCATAAACAAGTTCCCTAAACACAAATCTCAAACTTAAATTATTATACTTATATAACTTATACATTATTATACTTTCTGGAAAAAAAAACTCCTGGGGGGGTCACTATAATTTACTTTGAATGGCAAATGGGGGAAAAAATCATGGAAAACCTTTGACTATTGCTGTTGGCTGATTCTTCAGAAAATGTCTCCACAATGTAAACGGAAGCTTTTGTATAAAAATGTTTTGGGGCTTTTTTTTTGTTTTGTTGAGGAAATGGTGCTGGTCGGTTCCTACCGGTGTGTTCTCATTGAGAACTCGGCTGTGGCTGTGGTGTCTTTCATTCACCATTCATTCTCATGCAGTAAAAACGTAATAATTTTCTTAGAAATTGTAAAATTGCACATCAGGTTTGTAGGATTACTGCCCTTGCCACTGTACTGAAGACAGTTTTGACCGTAGTCTTCACCCTACAGCTGAATCTCACACCTTTTTGTCATGCGCCTTGTTTTCACGTTTCTCTCCATGATGCATATGCTCTAAGTCTTCGGTCTTAAAAGAGGATCCGTGTTAAATGTTGTATTGAAGCAGCATTTGTTCACCTGGTTGTGTGGTTCACCTAGCAGTCAGTCTGGTCTTAGCAGTCAGTGACTTCCCATGAGGACGCCATTTTCTTCCAGTCCTGCCCCAGCTCCAACTCCACGTGTTTTACCACCACGAGAGGAACAGAGCTGAGATAAGTGTCCCGAGCGTTGGGCCGCCGGCGGTTCTGACGTTGTGGCTGTGTTGGCAGAGCGGCGGCGCCCAGACGGCTGGAGGTGGTGCCGGTGGCCGGCTCGTCTCTGGACAGCGCCCTGCAGCAGAGGCTGGAGGAGGAGAGGGCGTCGCTCCTGGCCCGGCTGGAGCTCCTGGAGAAGCAGAAGAACGAGGAGCTGCAGAACATGAAGACCTCGCTGATCGCCGAGCAGCAGGTGGCTGGTGTTTTGATCGGCGTGTTTGGAGGGACTGACGCGTTAACGATTCCTGCACGTCGCTCGTCTTTATCACCCCGCACTCACAGTCTTAGCTGCAGGACTGACGTCACTTATCAGGACGCATGCGAAGCAGCTGTGTTAAGTGTATGACAACACTACACAGTGTGCGACAGGTGGTTCACAAACAAGGCCGTTTTTTCACATCCGAGATTAAACTCGAGTTGTATCTAACAGAACAGAACTGAAAGATTTGCTGGAGTGACGCGTGTGGACGTCTTGGAGGGATTTCTTACCGTTTTAATTTTTTCATTCTCTCCCCAGACGAATTTCAACACTGTCCTTACACGGGAGAAGCTGAAAAAGGAGCAGATTATTAATGAACTGGGCGAGAAGCTCAAGAAAGTGACACAGCAGCAGGAGAGAGACAAAGGTGAGACAGCAGATGGTGCGTTTGGAGTCGTCACGCAGGACTTGTTTCCACTCCCTTTATTCCGGGGAAGGAATATGGATACATTTTCACTAGCAAAAAGATGACCGCGAGGTCGGGTGATTTATACGGCTGGGAATTGATCTGTGAAATCTGTTGTGTTTGAGGAGGGGAATCGGTAAACTGCAAAGCATGCTGGTCTTTCTGTTTGTAGCATTACGTGTAGAGCACCCATCATGTAGAATTAATCATCTACATCAGGAGTGCTTTTACGCTAGCTTGGGAAAACTTCAAATTCCCGCAGGTTCTTTTACTTGGTATGATAATTAGCATATCAAGTTATTGTTTCAGTTAGTTATTGGAACTACCCACTGATAATTACACTGCACACTGACGCAACTGGAATTTAAGTTTTGAAATTCAAAATGAATTCATTTTCACTTTGTTACAAAATAATGTTTCCTATATGTATAGCTCTATAAAATTATCTTTACCCATAGGAAGTTAGTTTGGGGGAAAGTGACCTAATACTTCAAGGATGCCAGTTGAATGCATGAAATATGAAGCAGACCCAAGCCCATGTTAATTTGCCACTGACGTGAGATGACTTTGATGATTGGTGTTCTGGGCGGCTGGAGTATTTGCTTTAGTGTTTTCACTGCTCGTGGGTGACCTTTGACCTCCTCAGCCGTGGTGAGACGCATCTCTGCCGCGTTCTTTCCTCAGGCCTGATCGAGACTCTCTCAGAAGACCGCGCCTCCGTCCTTCGAGAAAAAAAGCACCTGGAGGAGGAGCTCAACCGGCTCCGATGCACCACGCTCGTCTCCTCCTCCTTCTTCACGTCCAATCCTGTCCCTGTCGCCGTGGAGACACCAGGGGCCTGCGGCTCCTCCCCCGTGGAAACCCCTGCGGACTCAGAAAGGCTAGCAGCCATGGCTGCGTTACGCGATGACGACAGAGTCGACTCTGCTGTAGAGGCCAGCATGATGACCGTGCAGTAAGGCCACACCCACATGATGAACATAGAGCACGCCTCTGTGTTAAGCCACGCCCCCTCACGAAATGGTCAATAAAAACGCTAGCAAACCCGGAATCTTCATCTCATTTATTGCATACCTATAAAGTGCAAATAGCTTTGCCTTATTATGTAGTTTGTGAGTCAACACGTATATAGTCTGGGCTTACTTAATCTTTTGGGATTAAATGGCCGTGCAATTGCTGTTCCTCTCTTCATTCTGTGACATCTGAAACACTTCAATAGGAATTTGTCTCACATGTTTTGAGTCAACAATAAATGGGCCAGTATTGGTATTATAAATATTAACACTGATTGCTGGACAACAAAGTCAAATCGACGGCTAAGGTGAGGAGCACTAGAGGATCTGGTGGTGGCTGGTATTTCCAGCAGTAGTCAGACTTTTGGTCAAACTGAGGATCATCAGGAGATCAGACAGAACTGACAGAAACAGAGAGAGGCAGTGTTTGAAGAGAAAGTGAGCAGTCTCCTTTCTGAATCGTGTAGAAGTCATGTGTTTCAACCATGATGTTAGCAGTACAGCATGTCGCAGGAACTATAAGACCACAGAACCAACAACTCGGCCAGGGCTTCAGTTTTACACAGATCTTCTCAGAAATCCTTTTTTTCCATGTTCTCTTTGTTTATGTACATTCTGTTCTGTTAGCTTCAGCGACATATGCTTCGTAATGTCATACAATATGTCAAGAGTTCTAAATATTTTTTCCATAACATTGCCCATGCCACTCATGAACTCACAAAAAATGTTTTGATTTGGTTGTAGTGATAACACACTTTTGCTGTCAGAGGAGAAGCAGAGGATCATTTTACTGGAAAGGGTGAGTGGTTCACACGCTGTCTGTGGTTCATGTCTCCAGCTCACACGCTGTCTGTGGTTCACGTCTCCAGCTCACACGCTGTCTGTGGTTCACGTCTCCTGCACACACACTGTCTGTGGTTTACGTCTCCTGCACACACACTGTCTGTGGTTCACGTCTCCTGCACACACGCTGTCTGTGGTTCACGTCTCCTGCACACACGCTGTCTGTGGTTCACGTCTCCTGCACACATGCTGTCTGTGGTTCACGTCTCCTGCACACACGCTGTCTGTGGTTCACGTCTCCTGCACACACGCTGTCTGTGGTTCATGTCTCCTGCACACACGCTGTCTGCTTCACGTCTCCTGCACACACGCTGTCAGCTTCACGTCTCCTGCACGCACACTGTCTGTGGTTCACGTCTCCTGCACGCACACTGTCTGTGGTTCACGTCTCCTGCACGCACGCTGTCTGTGGTTCATGTGTCCTGCACGCACGCTGTCTGTGGTTCACGTGTCCAGCACACATGCTGTCTGCTTCGCGTCTCCTGCACACACACTGTCTGTGGTTCACGTCTCCTGCACACACACTGTCTGTGGTTCACGTCTACTGCACACACACTGTCTGTGGTTCACATCTCCTGCACACTACCTAGCACACTGTAGCTGAATTACTTAAGCATAAACATTTAGTTGTGATTCTACGGGTGTGAATTTTCCATTATGCACGTCTCTGTTACAGACGTTACACATGAAAGAAGAGGAAAACAAGCGACTCAGCCAAAGACTGGTATGTGTTACACTGTAACAGCCCCTGTAACAGCCCACCAACACACACACGTCAGCACCTGTGTGTTCACAACAGTTGAAACGATCATAAGCGTTCACACAAACGATAAACATGCTCAGTCAATGGAAACGAGCCATGAACAATTTAAAATCCATTTAGTCTTTTCATTTAGTGTCAGAAATGTCTTTTTCTTTATTTCCTCCCATAAAGACCTAGGGTTAGTTTAATTGAAACATTTAACTAAAGCTCATCTCTATGAACCAAATCAGTGACTTGCAAATGAGTGTGAAGGAGAAAACAGACGGATAATGAAGGTGAAACAGAACAGCATTAGTGTGTGTGTTTAATGCTTTGTTGAGCTACAGTTGTTCAGGTGGCGGGAGGCATATTATCAATTGTTAATTAGAACATGGATCTCTTTAATATGATTGAATTAACTTTCCCACAGGGCCATTTCTGTAAACAGGGTTAATCTTTTTTATGAAAATTGTGACACAGCTGTACTGAGTGCAAGACCCGGAGGAACGTCCTCTCCATTAGCTGTTTGGAGAGCAATATGCTCAAGTGAGAAATAACCTGAAAAACAGTGTCGTTTTGCAGTTGATTGGGAGTGTTTATCTATGGGAAATGTGTACAACTCTCCCCCATAACATCTGGTAGACGTTCCAACTGAGTCTGTGTGCCATAATAACTTCTTGAAATTGGTTTAATCAACACTGAAGCTTGTACATTTTGCCTTTTTTTCCCCTGAGCTAATCACTCCCACCCGTTCAAACATTACTTTCATACCTAATTCTCCAATTTGCACCCGACTAAGCAAGATTGGCTGTTGCTATAGTGAATACTGGCTTCATATTTGTGCATGGTGTCATTATTTTGTCTTGGTCTTTACTGCGCTCCAGTGTGGTTCTAATAAGATGGAAAAAAGATGTTGGAGTGCAGCTGTTTACCACTAGGTGGCGGAATAATCAAGTGAGAGTGAACTGATTCTCTTCAGTGTGTGGTTTGTCGTATTAAACAGAACACTGTCCAAGCTCCTGGCTGTTCGAACCATAGTAGTACAAAGGTTGACCACATCATCATATGAATGCATTGGGCAAAAATGGTGTAATGCTTTGAAATTGTATTTCAGCAAGCGACTTAATTTTTCATTCATTTTGATATTAACACATTTACTCATGTGAAATGCAGTTGAGATTTGGTATTTCTGCAGCTGTATGAGATAAACTGTGAGCGAGAATGAATAGTTGGGGGCACAAATTGCCGGTTTGCCAGTCACAGATGCAAAAGTAAATTTTAAGGTGTCAAGCAAGACAAGACGATCCAGAAATGCTTATTCCAGACAGGCAATGTTCTCTCTCACAGACAGGGCAGTGGAATAGTTATTGTAGGTTGCTAGTATTGTTATTATTGTTGTTGTGATTGTTATTAAAACCTCCAAATTGACTCCTGAGTCCCGTAAAAATTTTTTATCATGAACCTTCAGACTGCTATTCTGAAACTGCTTATTACCAGAGCCAGTGTTAGAAAACATTGCTGGTGTAATTGTCTTTGTAATGGATGTAGCGTCGTATGATGCCTTGTCATACGTTTTTCAACATCTGGTTGTTGTTGTTTTTTCTTTCGAGAAACGTGAGACGCTGGTTCACATTACAAAATTTCAGCAGTTCATTCTATGACCCTGTTCTTCATAGAGAAAGTTTCAGTTTTCCCCTCTAGATATGATTCAGTATGTATCTAGATATGATTCAGAATGTATAAAACTACTCCAAAACAGAAGACAAAGGAAAAGCGTGTTGCGTCTGTTGGGGATATGTATGTAATTGGAGGCCATCGCTGCTGAAAAACGTCTGCATCCTAACTGGTCATTTGTCGACTGTTTTCTGCCTGTGTTCTGCTCAGATGTCACAGAGCATGTCCTCAGTGTCCTCGAGGCACTCGGAGAAGATCGCGATTAGGGAGTAAGCATCTCTCGTCTCGCACGTCATTACTGCTCGTCAGACATTCTACGTTTCATTTTTTTTTTCCCCGCTTTCCTGAATTTGTCTTCAAAGCCTTTTTTTTTTTTTTTTTGTATTTTGTCTTCTAGTTTTCAGGTTGGAGATTTGGTCCTCATCATTCTGGACGAGAGGCATGATAACTATGTGCTTTTCACAGTGGCACCTACCCTCTACTTCCTGCACTCGGAGTCGCTCTCTGCGCTGGACCTCAAGCCAGGTCCGTCTCTCCAAACCTGCTCCAGCGTACCCAGTGGCTGGGCTGCCGCACAACAGAGTGGGGAAAATACATGTAATTTAGGCTGACATGGAGTTAAATAGCTAAACTGAGCTTAAAGGTTGAATTTCCTAAAATCAGTATTTAGTAAGACCAAAAATATAAAGCCTGTGTCAGTCCAGTACATACAGGCTTAAGTGTGCTGTTCATTCATTCCCTGTTTTGTTAATGTTAAAATGTGTTTAAATGTTTTTTTTTCTTCTTCTGTCTCCAGCAGCAGGAGCCACAAGGCGACCATGGGTCCTCGGAAAGGTGATGGAGAAAGAGTACTGTCAGGCCAAAAAGGTGACTGGATAACATATTTCACTTTGTTGACGGTTTATGGTTAGATCTAACACTAATGTGTCAAATTTATTGTTAATTCTTCATAAATTTTTTAGAAAGGTGTTCAAATCTGAACTTGTACCCTGAGGGCTTAAATGCCGTCATTAATAGCAATTACAGCTATTTAACTATAATTATGTGTGTGTGTGTGTGTGTGTGTGTGTGTGTGTGTGTGTGTGTGTGTGTGTGTGTGCGCGCGCGCGTGTGTGTGTGTTTGTGCACACTTTTTTTCTTCAGGCCCAAAACCGGTTCAAAGTTCCTCTGGGCACCAAATTCTATCGTGTAAAAGCTGTGCCATGGAATAAAAAAATGTAAAACTGTAAAATCTCTCTGTAACAAGCTAGAATGTTTATATTACATTTGGTTTTTTTTTCTTCTTCAAAGATCTCATTCATAATTGTCATGGACAAAGCAGAAGACAAATGTTCTCTTTTCTCCCGTTTTTTCTTTTTTTAAGGCCCTCCGTGGTTTCCCATGGTTCCCTCTGTTTATTCAGAGGGTTTGTAAATGTGGACCAAATAATATGACTTTATTGGGGCATGCCCTACGCATACTGGCTCGTACGCCAATGTAACAAGTCTGTAAAATGAACAAAAGCTATTTGGATGTTATATATTAGTTCATCATTATTATGACATTTTGTCTGTTTGTTGGGGGGAAAACACTATCATTATCAAATGATTTGCTTCACAAGGTTCTAAAAATATAGATTTATTGTAAATGTTAATGGGGGAATGTTCATGGCATGCACAGATATATTTTCTTTAACTCTCTGGATGTGTGTTGTAGTTGGAAATGTAGGTTCAACATGCCGTTTGTCACACAATAACAGAGTTTGGCCCTCCTGTTCATAATGGACATTAGGATGGCTCAGGCAATTCCAGGCCTTGCAATCTTTGAAATGCACTTTTGCAAACACAATGCTTTTGTTTATTCAGAAGGGATGCAATGGTGCTGTTGGAAAACAAGCTCGCCGTGAAACTAGGAAGCAGCACATATCTTCCTGCTACTATAGAACATTGACATGTAGAAAGAAATACTTCCTGTTTGTTGTGTGTCCTTGTTGAATTAAATCATGACATTGTATATTATTCACGAAATCACACAAGTAACAAAATGACTGTATTGTAAAAGAGTTTAGAGTTTTCAAACAATAAAGGTTTGACCCCAGATGTCTAAGGGTGGACTTATTTTCACGCCGTGTACACACTCGAATATGATGGAGTGTTTTTCAACTTTCGAGTGTATTAAAGCTCGATTCCACATACAGTGATCTGTGTCCTGCTCTGTATGTGTGTGGTAATTGGAGAATCCTACCATTATAAATAAGCAAGCACCTCAAAATCAACTTGTATACACATAATTCTGGAATCTGGAGGGAGTGACCAAGTATGTCGGCCATCGCAAGCGTGAGACCTACGGCAAGAACTCTAATCCAAAAATGACCCTTGCTGCTTGCACTTTATTAGGGCTGACAATACGAGGGGATTTAATTGGACGTTAATTGCAAGTTGTTAAATGTTAAGATATAAAAGGATAGTTGGCTAAAGTTGTTATAGGAATAAAAATATAGGAATCAAATTATTCTTAAGCATATCTAATGTAAAGTATGAAAGTGTTTGTGGATCTATGCTGTCATACTTTTGAAAATTTTTTATGACATTTGTCTGGTTTTGAAGTACCTGACATTAAGCCAAACGTTTGAAGGACAAATTCATGCAAGAGATGCTATTGAAGAACAGAAGACATTCCTTATCTGAAACACTGTTCCCCCCACTTAGTGAACAAACAAAATTCATCAAGTGAAGAATTTCAGTAACTTGTACATTAGACATGAAGCTTTTCACAGAGAACAGCAGCTTACGCTAGAACGCCAGACATCATCAGAATCTGCTTCAGCAAACCTAGAGTGGCCAAAAGTCTGCCTCTAATTATATGCAATTACAAGCTATGAAGACAAGTACTTGTTTACGTAAGTTTCGCAATCATCGGCTATTGACGCTCTTGAGTCGTTGGCACCACTTCCTGCCAGGCAAAATAGAAGATTCTCAAGGAATTATGCCTCTATTGTGTCGAAATAAAATAATGAATATCGAACTGGTCCATACATGTCAGAAATTAATGGATGTTTATTTTTTTCCCTTCATTGTTTATTTCATTATATAATGCTCTGTCTAAAATTAAAAGCTGGCAAACAGGAGGAAGGCTTTGCAGTATCAGTGCAGAGGTAATGTGGTTGAGTGAATTATTCTCAGCGTGCCAAAGTTAGACACGTCTTGCATTCATGTTTTGCCCTCGTCCAAACGCTAGCTTTTGTGGGCGCATTATCTGCTGTGGTGTGGCAATGTTGGCATGCCTCTAACAGGCAGCAGACTTCAAAAGGGCTTCAGCGAGGGGCCCGGCGACGGTATTGCCCTCGCGGAAGAGCAAGGCGCACCAACATCACTTTCCCAGTTCACAGCGGGGAGTCTAACAGCTCTCTGCCGAGCCTTCGGTACCATGTGGGCCTAGGGGTGTTTCAGCAATGTTTTGCCTTATTTTCTCCATTTAGCATAAGTCTGCTGTCACATTTGGATGGCATTTTCAGAAATTTGCTGGTGTGATTCGTAGAATCTCGGGACAGGCCTGACGGAGTAAATATGCGATGCTGAGGTTTCTGGCGAAGCAGCAGCATGTGCAATGGACAGGCCCGCGAGTGCAAATGTTTACAACCCCCCACTGTGCCTCTGGGACGTGGAGACGATGGGCAGAATGGAACTGGGCGATGGTGCATCCCTCCCCTCCAAACAGGGTTTGCTTCACCAAAAAGGGAAAAAAATACACCAAAATAAAGCAGCAATAAATACACCAAAAACAGCTTGTGGTAAAATACACTATTATATGACAAAACCGGTGTGGAAAAATACGCTTTGAAATTGTTTATTTTGAAACTTAATACTACCCAGTGTTGACATTAACAGTGACTTGTAACATTGCCTTTGTAATGATAAAACATTGTTTAAAATAGCAGACCTTCTCTTTAGTCACTACAAATGCATTATTTGTAGTATCAGATTAATAGCAATAAATAATAATAATGGCTTAAGTAGCGAACATGGACAGTTCATCCATAAAGCTGAAACCAACAAAGCTCGAGCTTCCCGGGAAACACTTGAGATAAAAGAAGTCTGACAGTACTGTCTGCAAGTTTATTGTTTTATATTTATATTCCTGTAGATTGGAGTTCAAAATAAACAACTGACATAAGGTAAAAATGCTATTGTCTGCTTAATGATTTTTATTGTATTATTTTATGTGATTTGCACTGCAGATTTATTTTTTCACATAAAATATATATTTGGCTGCCCCTTGAAGAAGTTAACTATTTCGTTTTCTGTGTATATATAGTATATATAGTATATTAGCATAAACTTAATCTAATCGAGCATTTCTTAGCTGTTATAATCCACTGTGGTCTGTTCCCGTTTGAGTGACGTGCGCAATAGCTACTTTACTGCTGTCAACATCGCCACTCTATTGTCTGAGATCTTGTCTGGTTTATCCCTCTCCAAGCCAGGTTGATTTATTTAAAACATTAACATGTTATCTTAAACCTAAGCTGATTTAATTCGTCAATTCATGTCGAAATTAAGCTAAATTATAAACATTTGCGGACTTCTGACAGCCAGTGAGTCAATACAGCTAGCTAGCTAGCTAGCTAACAAACTTGCGGTCATGTTAGCTCTTTTGTGATATAGCTACAGTTCACCAACGGTGTGCATTTGAAAATGAGATTGCTAGCCAAATGACAGAAAATTTAATTGTTGAGAATTATTTACCAGTCTTTACCTGAATACGCAGTTTCCACAGATGTATGAATTAAGTGAAAGAGGCGGTTTTTCTCAGCTGTGTTGGAGGGCAGATGGCGATCAAGAAAGCGGGAAAATGTCTGGAAAAAAACAGCGGCGATCAGGGAGAGGAAACACACTTAACAGACTTTTTCACTTGACAATAAGTGAGAAAACTGTAAAAAAAAAAGTTTCCAGTGTAAATTAGAAAAGGGTTAAAAGAGGTGAGTATTAAAAAAGGTGAGTATACACTCATTTTTATTCAAGTTAAGTAAATCGTGATTACTCTATCTTATACCTGACCCTGGCTGTGTAAGTATTTTTCAGTCCAACACTGCTGTGGTGTCCTGTGGTGTGTTAAGGTTATGTTGTTTAACAGCACACTAAACAGTTACACAACTATTGCTTTGTCTTATTCGGTCCAACACGTTTTTAAACGTTTAAATGTTGAGAAAAAAACGGCGTTAGCATAGTCATACAAATGCTGTCCAACGGCAGAGCGTTTGTCTGATATTTTATGTTTACCTCATTAACATTTCATTTCAGTCCAGTGTTCAGAACTGACACAAAACTTTCTGTCAAGTTTACAGACTGCACCATACTGAGATGGAGGTTTGTCGTCACTGTCACTGTATAGAAAGGTTCTTTCAAAAGCACCAGGTATGTTCTTGATATAGAAGGTGGATAATGGACTGTGTATGAAAGTCATAGCCGATGCAGAAGCAATTCCAGCTTTGCGTCTAATTATATTTAAAACCACATACAGCAGAGAAAATATTGCCCTGTTGATAATAGTTAATATAGATGAATAAATGAAAGGAAATGAATGCAAAAATGTTTAGAACTTGATAAAGCAGGCAATCAAAATGGAGCAACTGCAGGAAGTTTAATGCATCGTTCAAAGGGGAAATGTACATCAGAAAGTAAATCTACTTGAATCCATTAGATGTTTATTGTGACAGAAAATTGGGCTTGGGATTGTGACTCTGGAATAAACATCCTTTGAAAAGACATTTTAATTCTGCACAAAAGCATAAAGTTCATCAGACAGACATGTTCTGTGGCATGACAGAGCCCCTTCATAGATGTTAAAAGGAAGGATATTTTACTTAAAAGATGAATACAAACTAAATGATGTGGGTTATCAAATGCAGACACCATTATTTATTTGGAATTTTGTCTGATCTTATGAGATATTCATTTGTGTTAAACTGTAGCAAAACAGCTTTTTAAAAATCATTTTGTCACCTTTGTGCCTTATAAGATGTGACAGAGTCATCTTTAATCTGTATAGCTTTCCTCCCCTGAGGATTCAGATCCAAATTCACCACTGGGTCCCTACACTTAAATATTGTAATGAATACAGAATATATCTCCTTAAAGATTATTCATACTCAATCTCAATTTAGTAAATACAATAGACAGAATATTATCTTACAATTTATAGCACTTGTGGAAGCTCCAAAATTTGTGAATTCAGCAAAATGTGATATACATTCCCACCGTGTGCCCACAATAAGCTTGTGTCAAAAGCCTGTGAAATGGAGGTGCTGTTGTATTCAACTGACACATGCTTGTCCTGAAGAAAATCCCGCTACAAGAAAATTCATCTTGTTTAGTCGAGACTGAAAGCAGGCTTATTTATTCATCCCAGGACTGCACATAATGCTAAATTATGTGCAAGGTACTGAAATTAGGGTAAAATAAATTAATATATAAATTAAGCTTAACAATTAAGATATAACAATTATTTTTAGGTGTGATTATAGAAGATGTTAAAAGGTCTTTTTGGGCTGGGTTATTTTTCTAACTTCTAGCATGAGTTTGATTTTGTAGAAAGCTTAACTTATTTGCTTCAAAAGGGGCCCCAAAGATCTTCCATTATCAGTGTGAAAATGTGTAATTATTAACAGTCACGTGTCAGTTATAACCTGACCAAAATTCCAGATTTCAGCTAATGATGCATTTTCCTGTTAGGGCCATGCTGTGTAAAAGAAGGAAGGTGTGTGGGAAAAACCAGTGTGCCGTGATGTTGGGATGCAGAGAGGATAGCAGAGCACACATTCACACTCTGACAGTTGTTGTGGTCGCCTGAACTCACAAGGAGAAAGGGGCCTTTGTTTTAGGTGACAACCAAATAGGTGCTTCATACACTTCCGTCTCAGCACATTTTCACCCAGTTTACTACGACTTGTCTCTCGGGGAGGACGACCCGTCTCTTTCTGCGTTCCAGGCTGAGGCAACACGAGTTGTGGAAGCAGTTCTGGATCTTTGGTGGCTCTGAGCGGCTCCACTTTCTCACACTCTTCACTTCCTCTTAGTAAATCCTAATCTTCCACTGCATATCTGCAAGGGTAATTTAGTAAAATCTTAAAGGGTTTTGTAGATACATTTTAAAAAGCATGGCTTTGTATATTCATAGCTAAATTGGAACCTAAAGGGGAAAGAAAATAAAATTTTAGAGCAGTCTACCCAGGAAAAACAAAAAAAAACATCCTCCTTAAAACATCCCCTGTTTCATTTCCTGTAATATCTCCTTGCTCTCTGACAAGTTATAGATAATCGCTCCAAATAGTTAAAAAGTCTGAAAATAGCCAGTGATTCAAAATGGAACTGAAGACCGCGGCATTTCCCGGCTACGCGGTGTGTGCCGAAGGAATGACACCGGCTTTGATGGGCTCGGCGGCATGGCGAGATGAGCCTCTTTATGCTGCGTGCACTTCCATTATGGCTTTGTTGGAATGCTTGTTTACCTGCTGATAACATACACTGGTGGATTGAGAAGCAGCGATCCAAAACACATTGCCAGAGTCACTCGAGTCTCATTGTACGGCAGGAGGAGAAGAATGCTCTGTTTATGCGAGGGGGGGTGGGTGGTGGGGGGAGATTGGGGGGGGGGGGGGGCAGAATGCTAAATGTGAAATCAAACTATGGGACCAATAAGAGATCTGCAGAACTTTTGCCAGTTTTTATTTTTAGCCACCTGCTTGTAGAGCCAGCAGAGTAGAAATGGCTGGTGCTCGTGCTCCACACAGTGCCCTCGTTTCCCGTGCACTCGAGGAGGCCCGCCTGAGGAAATTTCGAATCTTTCCAACTGTACAACAGGGAGGGACAACAGGTTTAGGTCCCTACCAGAAATCAACAATTACACAAAAGGCGCTTGAAAGATATATATTTTTTTAAAGCCTGTTTTCCGATGCATTATGATGAAAATCATTGTAGGGCTTTACCTGACCGTCTGTTTTGTTGTGGAAAGGGTGACCGTGCAGTCAAAGCAAGAAATGTGTGTTTGCGTGTGTGCGCGCCCGTGCGATGGTGTGTGCGCGCGCGCGTGCATGTGTGCGTGCGTGTGTGTGTGTGTGTGTGTGTGCGTGCGTGTGAGAGAGTGTGAGTGTGGGGCTGTTGATGGCAGCTGTCAGTGATTTGGAAGGAGAAGCGGACAGATTGTGCGTTGTGTTGGTACCGCCAGTTCGCCACCTGGCAGACTCTTCCTTGTTAGAACTTCTTTGCTGCTTCTGTTCTGATTGGAGAGGCATGGATCTGAACGCTGGTAACTTTCACTCACACGCTGACTTCAAGCCATCATCACAGCTTACACTCGCTACTAAAGATGTTATAATTAATCCAAGATTATTCAGCAACCTTAGACAATGGTTAATCATTTAATTATGCTTCTCGTGAAGATATTGTGCCGAATTTGCGCCGCTTTTAATTCGCTCACCATCTTGTACATCTCAAAATGTCTAAATATGTGACCCCTCAGTGGTGGCCATGCTATCCCAGGAGCCGGGGGAAACACACAGCCTCTTTGCCATGTGTATTCATTATCCGCCTTGCCTCAGCGTGTCAGTAAGAGTCAAAGAGCTGTGATCTTTGTGAAGACGATAATTGTTGGGACTGCTTTCCCCTGACTGTGTGATTGACGGCGCGGAGTGCTAATACTTCTCCTCTAGCCGACTGGCGTTCTCTTCTTATTACTTAGTCATTCTCTCCATCACACCCGGAATCTGTCATTTCACAATTTAGCCGTGCACCGCATATGCACGGTTTACACCACCTCTCCCAGCAACGCGCCCGTCCAACGCGCCGATACGCCAGGCGGCCGCTCGCCCTCGCTCCGCGGCCGCGGGCCACGGAAACGATGCGCCGGTGTCAGGTTAACCAGGCTTTAACGTGGCGTGTCCTACCCAGAAGCCTCGGCGTGCATGCTTTCACTCAGCTGCGTGCGAGCTGAGACTGCATGAAGTGTCCTGGAGCCTCTCCACAGGGTTTGGGGGCCTCCGTGGTCTTTGCCCATATACACCCCGTTGCACGCATGAATACGAAACCCTGCTCTGTGCTGCAGAGATCGAACACACGGCTGTGCTGTACCACAAGGCTGCCTCCGCATGGGCAATGATTTCAATCAGGTTTTAAAATTCCACTTAAGCTTTTTAGTCCTAAATGTCATTATGAAAGACTCCCATACAACGAAAGTAACGTGAGGCCCGACTGGCATATTTCCCTATTTTCCCTGTTTTCCTTTCCACCGAGTTGGCAGTAGGGCTCCGTGTCCCTCATTTGCATAGTTCCTCTTGGTTTATTTTCTTTTTGGATGACCAAAAATGCTTCAAGTTTAATTTTGCTCCTGATTGCAAGAAGTGACATGTTACATTGAAGGTTTCTAAAGGCATGTAAGGATCCAGATTGCAGAAGTGAGCGTATGATACACATTTAGAGTCTCTGAAGTTTCATTCACGTAGAATCAGAGCATTAAGTCTTTACCGACCTGCCACCCCCAGCTCTCTCACAGAACTGAAACTTGGGGCATGGCTGTGAGCTCCCCCCATCCGCGCCAGTCAAAAGCCTAACTGTACATGTTAAGAACAGCAGCGGAGGGGTTTGGGGGGGGGGGGCAGAAACTTCTCCTGAAAGATGGCACTTCTTCCTGGGCACAAGAGTCGTTCTGTTAGGCGGTTCGAGCCCCGTGCCACCCAGTGCCAGCGATGCCGTGCCCTCCGCGGCTCTGAGCGGCGGGTGCTGGCGGCGGACCCGGACACGAGACCCCTCTGTTCCCCGCGCTGTGCGGCCTCTGTCTGAACGCACAGCGTTTTCCTTTGTGTTCACCCTCAAAACACGCGGCAAAGTTTGTCAGCAAGTGACTCTGGCTCCCCCACAGACGGATTCCTTTTTTTGTTGTTGTTGTTGTTTGACGATGTTTTTCACTGTGCAGGACCTGACGGAGCTCCTGGAGGTACGTACTGCACACACCTTCCAGGGTTTGGGTTTACTGCATCGAAATGCAGCCGGGTTGAGTGGTCTGACCATAGAGTTTCCAGGCAAAGTAGTTCATGTAGTTACTACCCAGCAATATGCTGCATTCAAATAGTAGCCATAATTATTGCATAGTATTCAAAAACACTACTCTTCAGTATTCAAATACTCACGCCATCCTGAGGCCAGAAAATTTTTGCGAGTAAATAATAAATGGGGATTTTATCTGATCTGTTGTCTAATGGCAGGAGAAACGTTTGCCCGTGAACCACTGCCACTTCTGATACTACCTGAAGGCAAATGGTACCGATTTACACAAGTTATTTACAACAGGAGCCGAGCTGTAGCTTCGGAAACTAGGCTGGAGATCAAAGGATTGTTTTGATCTCTGCTTAGCATATTTGTTTAACCTAGCCAGTGATTCCGCAAAGTGTGCGAGCTTTCTGGTGATACGCAGAGCATCCTTTATCCCTCTCTCTTGTGTTTCGCTCCGGATTTAAGTACTTTCTGTATTTAGGAGACAACTGGATTTGCCAGCTTTTGAAATTTAGTTGCCCACTGCTTGCAGTCTTGGCACTCAGAAATAGATAACTAGGTGTGTAGCACAACTAATCCTGATCGGCCTTGTAATAGTATTTGTGGACTGCACGGCACCCAATTAGAACATAATGTGTTATTTTTGTTTCGGCTAAGTTGGATTAAAAATGGAAAATGTGGTGGTTTTTGCTCTTCTTCCTGAATGTTTACTTTTTAATCTGCATATTTGTTTGGTTTTTCTCTCTCTCTCCTTCTCACTCTCGTTCTTCCTCTCTCCTTTCTTGCTGCCCAAAATTTAGGCAATCTGGATTCGCCTAACACTTAACAGTGTCTGTCAGTTGAGACAACGTGAAGGAGAAAAACTCTGCAAAAATAATCACAGCAATAAAAAGACAATTTTGCTGAGAAAGCCAGGCCTGTGTGTGTGTGTGTGTGTGTGTGTGTGTGTGTGTGTGTGTGTGTGTGTGTGTGCATGTGTTTGTGCCCATTTGTGTGTGTGTGTGTGTGAGTGTGTGTGTATGAGGGCAAGTGTGTGTTTGTGCACCTGTGTGTGTATGCTTGTACACATTTGTGTGTATGCACATTTGCGTGTGTGTGTGTGTATGAGTGCAAGTGTGTGTGTGTGTGTGTGCGCGCTACTTTGTGCTGGCATGACAAGTGAAGGTTTGGGGTTTAGTGGCAGCAGGGAGTGAAGGGGCTAGATGGCCCACGAGAGGGATAAACCTGGAGAGTCATGCTGCAAATGTGTTTTACAGAACACAATGAAAGCAGCGGACAAAGCGATTGTGGCAATGTCCTTTGGAGAACGGCAAAGCAGCTCGCTGAGGTCCAGCCCCGTGGAGAAACCGGATGCGCCCTCCAAAGGCGGCCAGGAGCCGAGCCGTTCCAACCGCACCTGTGAGTCGCCCGCTAAAGGCCAGAGCCTAGCACCTCAGAAGCTCAGTCTCGTATTCCTGCGCTCACACGAAACTTCGAGGCCATTTTGGTACTCACCGGGCAGCGTGGTTAACCGTGCTACGTGTTTTTTTGTTCCTTTTTTTGGATGCAATCAGGGGTCTGTGTCCCCCTGGTAAACACACAAACAGCATTGTTAGTCGCAAGAATTCCTTTTGAAAGAAAGTGTTTCCCTAATGATAGAGTCCAGCCAAAAAAAAAAAAAAAAACAGAAAGAAAAAGGGGACAAAAAAACAACAGGCAGGAGACAAAGGGAGAAAAAAATGAGAAACTAAAAAAAAAAACCACTCACAGGTGCTTGGGAAAGGAGAGCTAGGAGTGAATGGTCACTGAAGTCCCCCAGGATGCCTTTTAGCTGCAGCCAGTCCAGTGGGGTGGACTTTGTGAGGAGGTTTGTTTGGAACTGAGCGGAGCGGTGAACTGGGCATGCTCACACTCCCCCTATTCACATGCTAATTCCACTCCAGTTGAACTTTTATTTGTCTCACCCTGGTGCCCAGGGACAACAATTATGGAGCGTTTTATTCGGCATTAAGACCAGCGGCGTCCACAAATCAACCAAATAATATGGATGAGGACATTTTAGAGAGCACAGGGACGGAGAGCAGGTTTGTCTCGTGTTCGAAATGTTGGCCCGTTTATGAGACACACTCCTGTGCTGTCAGAGTGGTATCTGAAAATGCACAGTCCTTCATAAAATCCGTGAAACTACTCAGAAAGGAGTAGGTCCATGTCAGGGGTAGGTCCACGTCATGGTTAGGTCCACGTCATGGTTAGGTCCACGTCAGAGGTAGGTCCATGTCAGGGTTAGGTCCATGTCAGAGGTAGGTCCATGTCAGGGGTAGGTCCACGTCAGGGTTAGGTCCATGTCAGAGGTAGGTCCATGTCAGAGGTAGGTCCATGTCAGGGGTAGGTCCACGTCAGGGTTAGGTCCATGTCAGAGGTAGGTCCACGTCATGGTTAGGTCCACGTCAGAGGTAGGTCCATGTCAGGGGTAGGTCCACGTCAGAGGTAGGTCCACGTCATGGTTAGGTCCACGTCAGAGGTAGGTCCATGTCAGGGGTAGGTCCACATCATGGTTAGGTCCATGTCAGAGGTAGGTCCACGTCAGGGTTAGGTCCATGTCAGAGGTAGGTCCAC
The DNA here is from genome assembly GCF_052324685.1 of Brachyhypopomus gauderio. Lineage (NCBI taxonomy): Eukaryota > Metazoa > Chordata > Actinopteri > Gymnotiformes > Hypopomidae > Brachyhypopomus > Brachyhypopomus gauderio. Next base: position 3,342,899 of record NC_135223.1, on the reverse strand, counting down.
GTCAGGGTTAGGTCCATGTCAGAGGTAGGTCCATGTCAGGGGTAGGTCCATGTCAGGGGTAGGTCCTTGTCAGGGGTAGGTCCATGTCAGGGTTAGGTCCACGTCATGGTTAGGTCCATGTCAGGGGTAGGTCCACTTCAGGGTTAGGTCCATGTCAGGAGTAGGTCCATGTCAGGGGTAGGTCCTTGTCATGGTTAGGTCCACGTCATGGTTAGGTCCACATCAGGGGTAGGTCCACATCAGGGGTAGGTCCACGTCATGGTTAGGTCCACGTCAGGGTTAGGTCCATGTCAGAGGTAGGTCCATGTCAGGGGTAGGTCCACGTCAGGGTTAGGTCCACGTCAGAGGTAGGTCCACGTCAGAGGTAGGTCCACGTCATGGTTAGGTCCACGTCATGGTTAGGTCCACGTCAGGGTTAGGTCCATGTCAGAGGTAGGTCCACGTCAGAGGTAGGTCCACGTCAGGGGTAGGTCCACATCAGGGTTAGGTCCACGTCAGGGTTAGGTCCACGTCAGAGGTAGGTCCACGTCATGGTTAGGTCCACGTCAGGGTTAGGTCCACGTCAGGGGTAGGTCCACGTCAGGGGTAGGTCCACGTCAGGAGTAGGTCCACGTCAGGGGTAGGTCCACGTCAGAAGTAGGTCCATGTCAGGGGTAGGTCCACGTCAGGGTTAGGTCCATGTCATGGTTAGGTCCATGTCAGGAGTAGGTCCATGTCATGGTTAGGTACATGTTAGGGGTAGGTCCACATCTGTGGGTTATATCCACTATAAACTCAGTCATATCTTTTCATGTGCAGATATAATGTAGATCAGAGACTGTGCACGAGATGATTATCCCTGGTTTACCTCTCAGCTTGTAAACTGGCCAGATTCTAAACCAACCTGTGTAGGATTTATAAATTTATATTTATAATGTAGGAACTCAGCAAGGTGTGAACTTGTAATATTTGTATGAAACAATTAGTAGACAGGAGTTACATAACAATATATCCATGCATCAAAGCTGTAAAGTGCATATTACAAAATCAAGGTACATTCTCTGGTGCTTATGTCACATAGCACCAAAGTTTGTTTAGAGAAGAGAGTTTATCCCAAAACAGGATCAGTGCCTGCCTGGTCTCACTGAGATAAAATCACTTAAGGGTTTGAACAGTGTGACTTGAAATGAATATTCCAGCCAATTTGAACATAATTTTTTACCACTACTGAGTTGTAGGGTCGATTACCACAAACAACAATGTTGACAAATTTACCCATATTTGAAAAAATTGTAGACCAGTTTCAGGAAGTTTCAGTTGTTGAATGAATGTTTGAAATACATAATGATATAAAAGCACAAAACCGCATTCACAGCACCCTTGGCATGTCTTAGAGAAATAAGAGTACATCTTAGCAAAAGATGCTATTGTATAGTTAACTCCTGAACACTCAAGCAACTCAGTATAAATACCACTTTTGTTTCCCCTGAGGTTTTGTGTCATTTTTGGCAGTGTTAACAGGCAACTAGTAAAGAAATTCCGTGAAGTCTTCCCTCTGGAAAAGTAATATCACACAGTGAACACATTATACAGATTTACAGCTTAATGTACCACTACCTTTGATTAGAAAATTCATGACAGTACACCTTTGTCATTTTCCACTGCCCAACAGCTGATCTGTGGCCTGTGTGTCTGGAGGCAAGTTGTTTGAATTCTTAGTTCAATCAATCAACACTATACTACAGAAGCAACAGACAGGGAACAGGTTGAAATGCTGTAAATACTATAGATAGAGATCAGGCTGAAATGGTACAAATGCAGTGGACAGATCTGGTTGAAATGCTACAGATGTCTTAGATTTCAAGTTGAAATGCTACAGACACAGTACATAGAGATCAGGTTTAAATACTACAGACACAGTTGGGAGGGTTCAGGTTGAAATACAGATATAATAGAGAGAAGACTACAGACTCAAGAGAGAGATAGGGTTGAAATGATACAGCTACAGTAGAGAGAGATAGGGTTGAAATACTACAGACACAACAGGTAGAGACCAGGGGTGGGTTTCCCGAAACCTCGTATGAAACCTCGCCACTGTTCTAGACGAAGGTGAAGACTCCTTAACCTACGCTTGGATCACACTGATGCTTGTATAGTCAACACGGTCCACACGCATAGACAATGATTCCAACTCATCTCATTCAGAGCTGACTTCAAGGCTTTAAAACAGTAGTTAGTGAGTTAGTCCTGCCCAAGGTAAAACCTGAGCACAGAGAACAGTGTTGAGCTGTTATGGTGTTTTTAAATGGAGCCAGTAAGTCAGAGAATATTAGAAGAGTCTCGACACTAGACAGAGTCCATACCCTAGACGGAGTCCCGACACTGGACAGAGTCCCGACACTAGACAGAGACCAGATCCTAGACGGAGTCCTAACACTAGACAGAGTCCTGACAATAGACAGGGTCCCAACACTAGACAGAGATTGCAGACACTAGACGGAGTCCAGACACTAGACAAAGTCCTATGTTAAATTTGAACTAAAACCTCTTTTTTGATCAAGGTTTCAGCTCAGTTTAACACTGACTCCTTTAGCTCATATAGTACTCATCTTTTAATTTTCAGTAATCCAATGCATTTTTATTCCATTTAATTCTTATTATTGACTTTTTCCTTAATCTTTTATCTCAAATTTAATTTGAGCACTTTACATGTTTAATTTGAGCTCTTATTACTTTTACTTACTGGTTTATATCGATTGCTGTTCTATTGATGAAAAAAAAAAGATTTGTTTCGAATTTTAATAGCTTTATCTGCGGCAGCACTGTGACCTGTGTATAAATGTGCTATATAAACTTGCCTGGCTTGTTCAGTTCTACACTGCCCTGCCCCCTCTGCCAGGCTTACTAAACGATGAACCTGATTACACTCCACCATTTAAGACGCGCAAGACCATTGTGCTCTTTGCCACTGTAACCTTTGTCGATGCTGTAAGAGCTGTGCTAGCTTTAGCATTTGCTCCCCCCCTTTGCCTCCCTCGCTGTGGGTCGTTGCCTTGGCGTCGTTTCCTAAGTTACAGGAGCGTGTTCCATTGTAAAGCCCTCCCGCCCCCCCCCCCCCCCCCCGGCTGGTCCGTTTTCTCGAAGGTGCACCGGAGCTCCGCAGGGGCCGCCTCCACGCCTGGCTATCTGCTCCGCATAAATAGCATCAAAGCCATTGTCATCTGCACCTTTTGGATTGCCTTTCTCAGCCTATTGAAATCGCCTGTCCCCAGGAGACAATGCTGCAGCGTGTGCCATAGGCCGGTATTACCCACTGTTCAGTGCAGTCAGGACCGGGGGGGGGGCGGGGCGGGGGGGGGGGGGGGGGGGGGGGGCGGAGCAGGAGGAAGCTCAGAGCTGGGCCAAACCTAGTTCCGCCTGTAAAGGAGCGTTTCACCTATCCCTGACAGAGGTGTGCAGTTGCTTTCTGAGAGGGTTTCGCTGGGCATGAGGAATGGGCCGTGTTTAAAACCCCCCCGGCTGAGCTGAGACGCAGCTGAGACCGGAAGCACTATCTATCTATCTGTCTATCTGTGCATCTGTCTGTCTGATAGATAGATAGATAGATAGATAGATAGATAGATAGATATGTATATACACCTACCTACCTACCTACTATTAAACAGATGTTCCAAGTATTTTCTAGTTGAATCTCAAGTCAGTGCTGATCCGGTGAGACCAGCAGAAAACTTCCTTCTCCTTCCGTCTCTCTCTCTCTCTTTCTCGTCTCCCAGAGCCGAGTCTGTGAGCAGCCCCGCTCGCGTTCCGGCAGCCCTGAGCCTGTCGAGGAGCTCCGATTGAGCCATCCGTCAGTGTGAAATCGTATCGGCTCCTGGCTCTTTGAGACTCTTGTTAAATGGTTTACTTGGCCCTTTTGCCGGCATGTGCTGTGATAGCGCAGGCATAAAGAGTGCCCTTGATCGGATTAACTGTGCAACAGCATGATGTAACTTTGTCTTTGTTTGTGAGAAATGTGTTCTTTAGAATGGCACAAGTGCCGCTTAACTCCAAATTTAGGATACTTGTGACCAATGAGGGAAAAGGGTCAAAAAAAAGCCCGGGAAAGTTTGTGCAGTAACACAAAGTGTGCGTTGTCAGGTATGTGACTGGATGCTATTCGCTTCCGTGTTTCTGTTGTTTTGCCAAAGGATTACTGCCTTGTTCAAGAATACTAAGTTGTCACAGACACTTAGTTGCCAGTGCCCACATACCCGGTGTCAACAGTTCCAACCCCAGAGAAACCAAAGGATAAAGCTCATTTAAAAAATGTACACACACACACAAACACACACACACACACACACACACACACACACACACACACACCAACTGCTGCTGTGGTGCCCTGAATACCTTTGAAGATGACTTTACAGAGAGTGGGAGGCACATCTTTCTGTTCAGTAATTGATTTTAAACCCTGATGTACATAATCCATGCACTCTTGATGAGGCATACAACTAGTGCAAATGACTTCAAATTTCTTAACCTGTTTACTCCATCCAGGAGCACTTCATGGTGAAGCTATCTCCTCTTCATGGCGAAACTATCTCCGAGGTTGCCGCTGAAAGCTGGGATCTCGTAACCAAAACTGAACACAAAGCATTTTAATGTCCGAGATGTTATCATCTGTCCCACGATATTTAAGTCGATGTCACTGTTCTCCTCCAGATGTGTCCATAGCAACACCCCCCCCCCCCCCCCCCCCCCCCCCCCCCCCCCCCCCCCCCCCCCCCACTTCATCCCCAATGCTCAGAAGCAGAAAAAATGGCTACGGTTTACTGGTGGTTTAGATGCTTGTTTATCACTTTTAAATACCATCATCTTTGCTGAAATCCGCTCTCAAAAGAACCTTTCACTTTCTGGAATAAATTCAAATTAAAATTTAAATCCTTCTTTGCATTCCCTCAGCCTCTTTTAAAATAGCTGCCTCCTTTTAGAAAGCTGTTTATGTAGTGATCTGCTCATAATCCAGTTTGTTTCTCAACAGCAAAAAAAATAAATAAAAAAACCCCCACTGAAATCGTATTATCACTATCTTGAAAAGATGAGTAGAAGAGTCAGAAAGAGTCGGGATCTGGGAGAACTTTTCAAAGTGTTAAATCTGAGGAATGACGTGAACGTGCTTTGATGGAACACTTTGACACAACGCAGGCATTTGACTTGCAAATACTAATAGTGTTGTAGCGCTACAACTCCGATGTAGCTGATGCCTTGTCTGATGTTCTGGTGAAAACAAGACAACGGACAGTCTAGGTGTGAGAATCAGGGTGTCAGGGTGAGGATTGTCGGTCTAGGAATGTCAGAGCGGGTTCCTTTTTCGCACCGGGAAGGGAGGACAAGAGACTTTGTCAGGTCATGTCAGATAGTCTTGCGTGGGATGTCTTTTCTCAGTTGTAGAGATCATAACTTTTTTCCTTCTTAATTGCACGTGCGTGAACCGCGGTGACTTGCGGCGGCTCAGGAAGTCGGCCGTGACTCTGTCCTGTACTCGCGAAACATCCTGTTGTGTTGCGCTGTGTCGTGGCAGCGACTTCGAAATAATCAAATCAACACTGGTTAGCGACTGACCTTTTTTCTCCTGTTTTTATTTGCTTTTTATCCAGCGAATTCGGTTTGCTGTTCAAAGGACAAATCATACAGAAGACCTTATTAAGGTTTTTGTTCGAGTGCCGTAGATTGGAGTTATTGTTAGCGAACAAATTATAATTGTATCTCCTGAAAAGTTAGCAAAGCTCTAAACAAAAGAAAATCAATGGCAAAGGGCCATTAATCACTCCAAGCGGGCTACTTGTGTCGAAGAAACTTACCTCATAATCAATGTCTTTGTTTTGCTGAAAGGGCATTTGCATGCTGATTCAGTGTGGTGTATTGGATGCAATCAAAACACTGTCATCCACATTAATAAGTGGGTTATTTGTACTCTCAAGGGTGCCGGTGAATAGTACTGACGGCCCGATGCATTGTGACGTCCCGGTTTTAAAAGACCCGTCGTGATTCTGAAGACGGAGAATCGTCCTAAGATTTTTTGAGGTGTCCGTGCTCTGTAATATACTCCAGCACACACCTTTATGGTGAAGAGGCTTCTACGCAAGTGGGAGTTCGTGACACCTCCGATACGTGCGGTGCAAGCTTGCCTAGACGATGTGCTTTAACTTTAGATTGTTGCTGCGACCTTAAAAGAAAAATAAGAACCTGTTTCATCTATGGCAGATGAAACTTATGATGTTGAAGTTCTATGATTCTGTCCATTTTTCCCCCTTTTTGAAAATCGAATTACGTGAGATCAATAATATTATGGTGTTGTCTTACACGCGCCACTGACTTTGCCCCAAGGCAGATGAACGTGGCCATGGCAGGTGTCAAGTAACTGCTGTATGTTGGACAGCTTCCATCACAAGCCCAATATTGACACAAATCTATATTTTTGTCGTCATGTGACTTCTAAGGTTTGAATAAACATTGTCGTTTTCTCGTTTCACGAAGGGATGCTGCCTATGGAATCGTAATGTCTTTTTATTGTCCAACATTAAGTCATTTGTTGGAGGCTGGTTCAGTTTCATAGCTGCGTGTATCTGATGTGTCATAGCCTGGGGTGGGTCATGTCACATGCTGAGCACAGCGGGGAGTGACTGGGTTCTGCGTTCGATGGGCTTCCTTAGCATGATTCCAGAGTTTTGTAGGAGGAAATTTGAAATTATGCGCTTCGGAAAAATGTCAGATGTTGAGAAATCATAAATCTAGATGCAAAGGAGTCTTCCAGGGCAACCGTGATGTACATTCGGCTCTTATTCTCCTCGGGTTTGTATTCTGGACCAACTGATGTCAGTTAGCACTAAGAACCGATAAGCAAGTACCACACGTCCATCTTCACTTCTGGAGCCCATGTCTTCCCAAAGGTATTACGTTCAAATCGTAGAGTCTGAATCTCGCCGTGACATACAGAGAAAGCAAACCCCATAACCTTCTAGAAGGATCTTTTCATGGATGAAGTGTGACAGTTTGATTTAGTTATTGTATTTCCCTCGTCTTGCTGTGATCCGTCAGCTCACTCCCTGAAGACTCTGTTCACACAGGTGTGTTCAAACCATTTGAAACACTATTAGTGGACACAGATGGAGGCCATCCTGCTTATTTTGTGGCTTGTTAAAGCAATTTGCCTCACCGGAGCTAACCGAGGTCGGCCGTAGCCGGCCACGACCATGACGCTTCTCTCGACGTGATTTGGGGCGCGTCTCTTTTGAACCCGGTCGCTCTCGTTTTGAGATGCCGCATATGGTGTGTATAGATGTAACCTTGAAGGTGAGTTAGTTGGACTGTGTAAAAAGGACGCTTCGTATTGTCTTCGCAAAAGACAAAAGACACGTCCTCAGCACAATTTGTATCAGCAAGCTAGAGTTGAGCACTCAAAAAGGCTGAAGCAGGCTTTAATCCACTACAGAAAATACTGTGCAAGCACTTACCTTTAAAGTATAGATTTGGGGTTATTTGATATAATATGTGTAGGATTGACAAAGGCCCATAAACAATAGGGTGCAGAGACATTTAACTTTGCTTACATAATTGGCAGACTAATGCAAAAAGCTTTTAGACATTATGTGTGACCCACTGTGATACTTTTATAAATGCAATCAAACATTTTTTTTCGCAAACATGCCATATACTTTGAAAAATGTGAACCTTTGTTTGACATGTCATTTTATCTCACCCACTCCTACTTCCATTTTACCTCTAATATGCACTATTGTCGGATTGTTTTTTCTTCATAAAACCCCAAATCAGACACGCAGGGACAGCTACCTCTCTTCCTGCTGTAATGGACAGTGCGCTTTATGGTTTGTGGCTTGACTGTGACCCAAAGATAACACTGTGAATGTTAGAATATTGAAGTATGCAAGATGGCTTTGTTAGACGTCTAATTCAGTTGTACATTTGATCTAGATTGTTTTTCAGAAGTTGATTCCTTTGAGGGTTTTTATTTATTTTCTGTCTTCTTTTCTCTTGATGATTATCTTACTATAGCTCATTTCGCAAACTCACTCGTGCCTCGGGCTTAACACATGTAAAATAAAAATGATCCTTTTTGGGAACAGCACTGAGGAGATAAGAAGATAGTTCCTTACTTGTGTAGTTGGGATTACAGAGGGAAAAAAAACAAGCATGTAGTTTTATTTTGTAAGAACACTCTGTAGCCAACAAATCTGTTGCCTCTCACATATATACTTTATAAGTGACAAACCTCCAGAAAGCTGTTGTGAAATTAGACTTTCAAATGAAATCTCAAATGAGAGCAACGGCCAAACCTTAAGCAAAGGCTCAGCCTTCTGTTGCTGTTCCTGAAAAGCCAGGCGAGGCTGATGAAACCCCCCCCCCCCCCCCTCGCCACACACACACACACACACACACACACACACACACACACCCCGCGTTATGCTTTACATGTTATCCTCAGGAGACGAGGAACAAAACACGAAAGAGATATGAGCCTTCACACACACACACACACACACACATACACACACGCATCAGCTGGGAGTGTCTTCTAGTTCAGTACCCTCCCCCCATGCATCTCCACTCGTTTGGAGGACTTGGCCACAGTCACCTCCTGCCCTGGTAAAAAACCCCACCCACTTCTGGCCCCTCCCCCCCCTGCTCTCTGCTCAGCTCCACCCAGAAGTGTGGCACTCTTTGTCATTCTAATCTGGCCTCTATTTGTTAAACGCTCACACACTGTTTGCTCTTGTTAAAGGCTGTGGGTACATTTATGTGTGTGTGCGCGCGTGTGTGAGTGTGTGTGCGTGTGTGTATGTGCGCGTGTGTGTTTGTATGTGTGTATTTACAAAAGTCAGCAAGCTTCAGGGCCACAGTGACGTCAGTACGATTAGGGCCTTTGTCACACATTGCATGCGTGATGCCTTAACCCCCCATGACTCACTTACACACACACACACACACACACACACACACACACACTTCCATATATGGGCCGGTCTACATGGTCTATGATGCAGAAGAAGCTATGTAGAGGTCTTCAGGGAGGAATTACACCTAATTACTCTAATAATTACTGGGGCAGCCGAGTCTGTCTTATTCACCAACACCAGCGAAGCCACAGCTCCGAGTCCTTTAGTCTGGTCTTTACCTAAGGTTAGATGTCATAAACCTCCCAAACAAACCAGTAAATACACAAAGCGACGCAAATGAAATGTACGACATGCTAAGAACGGGGTGGACGGCACCGGGAGAGCAGCGGGGTTAAATAAGAAAGCTCGCTGTGTGGCGGGGATTTCATTACGTGCACTTGTGCTTGTTGTTTCCGTGGCAATAAAGTGGCAGACATTGAAACTGGTCTGTTGAGCCATTGTTATCATCCCAGGCCATCTGCTGCAGAGGAGTGACATTCCGTCTCATTTGCATCCTGACTGATATGGGGGGGCGGGGTGAAAATAGGGGGTGGGAGGGGCTGGGGGGGGGGGGGTGGGAGGGGCTGGAGGGGCATATGCCCAAACACCCATGACAACAATGCAAGTGAAAGTTTTTTGAGGCGTGCGCGCGCACATCAACACGCGCACGCTCACACACACACACATGCAAGGGGGGGGAATAAGATAAATCAGTGTACATGTGGAGAGAGAGAGAGAGAGAGAGAGAGAGAGAGAGAGAGAGAGAGAGAGCAAGGGAGCAGAAACCCCACGCCTGTGTTCCTCCCCTCGCAGGGCCAGTTTGTATGTTTTTGCGGATGTGGGAGTGGTGTGAGGAGTGTGTGTGTGTGCGTGTGCGTGCGCGTGTGTGTGTGTGTGTGTGTGTGTGTGTGGCGGGTAGCGGTGGAGGACTGCTGCTGTTGATGTGTAAGTGTGCATCATATTGAAGGCGCGTGAATAGGGAGGTGTGACGTGGCGGGGAGCAGAGCGCAGGTGCTTATCGCCGGGCTGTCACACACACACACACACTGTGTCATATTCCCGGGGACTCTACCTTTCAAAAGGCTCCAGCCTCCACAGCACAGTCGCAGCGCGCAGCCCAGGACCAGACGCCCTCCAACTTCCAGCGCCACTCAAGTAGGTGTGTGTGTTACGGCTTCTTCAGAAACGGAGCGATCAGACGCGGTCACTTTCTGTCTGTTGTAGTCTGAACTGTCGGAAACAGTCCCTAGAATTCAGGATTTGTTTTGATTTGTTTTATGGGGGATGGGGGGGGTTTCCCCTCTTTTTTTCACAATAACAATCTGTAAAGTTGTCACTCGGTAATAATCCGTACAAAAGTTGACGCCTGTGGTCTTCGGTGATTTTTCGGAGTGATTTCTGCAGTTATCTTTACGCTGCCTCATAACTAACATCGGAAAACACGCAACGCAAAAATTAAGAAGTTTGGCTGTTGGTCTTTCGAATGCTTTTGATGTGGATATACGTTGCCCTGCTGCACGCTATAGCATTCTCTGATCGGACGGCTGGAAGCTTGGTTGTAATACTTGGTGTAAGTTGTTTGTGGTTGTCTTGCTGGAGAGTGTGTTTGCCCGTGTTCTCTCTCTAGGTTTCAGATAGCCCGTGAAAAGATTAAAGGGGCTCAAACTGCGTGTTTCTCTTTTTCTTTTCCTTTTTTCTTTTTTAAGAAGCATGACCTATTTTTGATCGCGTGGATAAAACTGGATGTGATCTTACACTCAGAGCTTTACCGGTGGGGGTGTGAGCCCATCTTCTCATCTTAGCCTCGCTAGGGTTAGCATTGTGTGTTAGCGTGGAGCTCGGACAGCCTGCAAGGGGGATGGGGGTTACGAGGGGGGGGGGGGGGGGGGGGGGGTCTGGGGGTGGAAGTGGAGGGATCAGTAAGGCAGCTGTACACACACACACACACACACACACACACACACACACAGCCACAGCTCTCTAACTTTCCCCTCTCGAAGGCAGCACTTTCATTAACACCCTTTTTCTGATGTCGGACCTTCATCTGTTTACCTTTGAACGCAGATGGACAGCCATGTGTGTACATGAGTTCGTTCTCCTCCAGACCTCTGAAGTCAAAGGATTTAAGCTAAACAGAAACAAAATGGCAAAATGGTTTTTCTTCATTAAAAGAAACAACAGTTACATGTGACATTTCTAGAGTTGTTGTTTCTCGTTTAATAGTTGGTAGTTTACTCACTACAGTGTCTCTCAAGGGGCAGACTAGATCATAGATTAGATTGTAACCTGAATCTTCTGCAGGTGACAGCTAAACAGGCACTTTGTGCTGTTGTCAAAACTGTTGTGTGCAGCTGCAGTGCTGGAATAACCTCCAGTGTTATGAAGCTATAATGATACTGTAATTGACATCGATGTCCGTTAAGCCACAAGGCTTAAATTTGAAGTAAAGATTTTCACTCTCACTTAAACTCACTCTTGTTTCAGATTTATCCTCAAAATAGATGTATTTATGGGATTCTGTGCTTGGTAAAATTAAGTAGACTGAGGCCTGACTTTAGATCAGTCTCATGAAAGTTTAAATATATAAGTGAAATTGAGAAGGTTTTTTAAATTGGCATTCTGTGTATTGCTGATATTTGGATTGAGTTATTTTGCAATAAGTAATTGCATAAAATTTGATCACCATACAATAAAATGCAACCGCTGTAACTGTTAGCTTCTCTAAAAATGCAGTGACTAGTATTTGTAGATCCAGTGAAATAGCGTAATAGTATTTGTATTAGTGTTTGACAAGTATATTTAGACTAATATGGGCCTAGTCTTAGTATAGGTAGAAAAGGCCTGAATCTTTTAAGTCTTTTAGGTCTGATCTCAGCAAAGGTGAATCTGATATATGATGTGATGTTGGTGAGCCTTGATCTCTTACTCTTGCTTTATAACGGTGAACTAATCAGACCTGTGTGCTAATTCAGCAGTGAACCTGCAGAACAGAGCTGCCTCTCTCCACAGGAACTGTCCATGGTGCTGTCCGTGTACACTGTAGCTGAGTACAGATCTAACAGTGGCACTTCGGTACAGACATCCTGTTGACCATCTATTATATTTGTTCCATATTAAGAGCTGGCAGTGTTAGGTTTTGTCTGCCCAGACCTATTGACCTAACATGACAAATGTCACACAAATGTCTTTATCACACCTCAACAGTCTCTTTGCCACAAATGTCATTTACACTGTCCAACTAAGTTATCACTGAAACAACTCACAACCGCTGACGTGCTCTGTAACACCCCAGTACGCTTCACCAGTGAAAACCCACAGAGCCGTACAAACACAGACTGCTTAATTGTGTATCCGTGTAGCCATGGATCTTGGTACCTGTCCCCCCTGTCCCCCCCCGTCCCCCTCGTCCTCCCACCCCACCCCTCGTGCACAAACTTCACTTAGTTAATCCAGGAAAATGAATTATGTGGATTTAATTCAACAAGGTTTCCGAAATGTTCCATCTGTTGCGGAGCAGCTGGTGAAAGGATAAATGTAATTAATTACTTAACTTTTGAACAGTAGTCCAGAAAATCGAGTCCTGGGGGAGGGGGATTGAGAAACGGAACCGGAATCGGACCGGAGCAGAAAGACGGCGGCACGTTCTGAAGAATATTACACGAGCGTTTCGGGTTTTGTCTCGCCCGTTTTGAGAGCCATTTGATGTATGAGCAGCACAAGTTGTGGAAATGTATTTCATCCATTAGAAAAAAGAATGAAATAAACAAGCGAACCCAAAAAGATACACACACACACACATACACACACACGCGCACGCAAACGCCCTCCTGGTATGATTCTGAATGAGTAGAGCCATGATTGGACTTACCTCACAGACCCATTTAAAGCTACAATGTGATGTGTAGGACGTCTGTAGGATTTAGATCTACTTTGAAATGGTTTCTACCAAGAATGGGCAAGATACCACTCACCGAGTCCAATATGTTCATGTCTCAGGCTTCTGTATCACTAGATTTGGGGGGGATGAAATCAAAAACCCGCATTAGTGTGAAACGGCATCAAAGTTGAACCTCGTGAAGTGAATCCTGTGACTAAATCCTGTCTGAACATCAGTTCAGACGCCAACCAAACACAAACAGACAGCACCGTAAAAAAAAAAAAAACACCCAATCATACAAAAAAACAACCCTGAAACATTAGAAACTAACGGTGTGTAAGTTTTATTTTCATGATGTGTAAAGGTGGGAAGTCATGTTTTGTAGCTAAAATTACACGAGCATTTCTCTTTCATTACACACCCCCCTTCCTTTTTGAATATATTTGAGCCTTTACCTTGATTGCAAATGTTACCTCATTGGCTGTGATTTGTTTGCTGGCCTAACTATAAAGGATCTGCCTGTACCCTTGTGGGCTGGGAAGAATTAGGATTTATGAATGTATTTCCACTCTTGCATTGTTTAAACAGCTTTGGTTCAGTTTTGATCCCTTCCTCTTGGCTTTGAGGCAGTTCCATGGTGTCAGCTGTTGACTGATAGCAAGAGAACGGCCTCGCAGTGGGAATGAAAGAAAAGTAGCGTTTGGTAAACACTGATAAGGGATAAATAGGAAGCGGTCAGGCAGAGATAGTTCTGTGGGAGCCCAGATTGTGTGCGGTCTGGTAAAATGAGATTCGGAGTCTGTCCTTTTTATTCTTCTGCCTCCCCCCCCACCCCCTCCTCCACCCCCTCCTCCGGATTGTGGTTGTCTGGAAAATCTCCAGTGACCTCTCTAGGCAAGTCCCTGGCTTCAGGAGCCTTTTGTGCACGTGCACGCACGTTTTGTTTTCCCTAACGAGGGTCAGCTTGGCCAATGGACGTGTCCCTGGTGTTTACGCACTGCTGTCATGGCTGCAGGAACTCACGGTAATTTACTGTGGACCAGGAAGCCCAGAAATCCAACATCAGAGAGCGTGGAGGAGAAAGCACAACATGCACCCTTAATAAAAAAGAATCCTCCCTTCTTATCCTGATGTGTGATTCTGGGCCGACACGCCACTCCACCGTCACCGTTTACGGCTCACGGATTCCGATCGTTCAAAGGACTTTCAAAGTCTTCGGAAGATTACAACGAACATTCAGACGTATACTTCAGATATTATTTTCCCAAAACACATAAAAGTTTTATCATGCAAATGACAACTTGATAAAATCTTGAATTTACAGATATCAAGTACACTGACACACATATTTTGTTCCTTTTCTCCAAGCGGCAAATCTTGTGAAACTGCTGCTAAGAAACTTTATGTAGCGTCATTTTAAAAAGGTCTAAATTTTTATTTTATTTTCAAAAATGCCTCCTCTGCATTAATTAGTATTACGTAATTAATTAAGTTGTCATTTATTTGTCAGCAATTAAACAATCAAGAATTATGGAATTTTCTGGAATTAAGAATTATTTATTTAAATCCTCATTGGAGTCAGTCAATTAACTTTTTGATTATCATATATTACATATATATTTCAGTCCCTTATATATATATATATATATATATATATATATATATATATATATATATATATAAGGGACTGAAATATATATGTAATATATGTTAATCAAAAAGTTATATATACATACACACACATAATTTTTTATGTAGCCCCTTTTTTTTCCCATGTGGTATATTTACCTGGAATGTCATAACGCCGGCATTGTGTGGTCCGAGCTAATGAACTTGGCCGTTAAGTGAAAGGCACAAAGGGCTGATGAGCGGTGGGGGGTGGGTGGGTGTGTCCGGGTGGAGGAGGGGGGCGTGGCCCGGGTGGAGGAAGGGGGCGTGGCCCGGGTGGAGGAGGGGGCAGCAGACAGGGGCGACGGAGCTGCAGTTGCGGGGTGGACGGCCGCAGTGTCCGGCACTCGCCAGGCCACGCGACACCATAGCGAGGCGCCGGCCCCCCCCCCCGCGCCACCGGGCCCCCTTTTATCCTGCACCACAAAGGCCCGCAGACACGGTAAGTCTGGGGCCCCGCGGCGGTCCCTGTCCGGCCCCTCTGGTGGGGGAGAGAGACTGAGAGGGGGGGGGAGGGGGGCATGGGGAGTCATGATGAGACTTGTGATACGAGAGAGAAACGTAGATGCAGAGACAGACAGCACAGTACCTTTGGGGAGCTGGTTCTCCGAGGCGTGAAGAGTCAGGTGGGAGATTGCGGCTGAGAGCAGAGCTGTGCCTACCTGCTTCGCTGAAGGGGACGTGTCAATTCTCCCTCACCGATGTGGCAGAGTATCTCTGATACCTTGTTTTACTTCACCGCGTCTTCGGTTCTTCTTGGCATGGTCTACAGTATGTGACTCAGTGGCTTTTTTTTGCATTTGGGGTAATATCTTTTTTTTTCCTTGAAAATATTTTGTCGTGTTTTCATTGAAGGAAACTTTTCTGCCCAAAGACATAGATAGGAAGTTAAAAAAATGTTTTTTACGTGATATTTAGGATGCATTTTGAGATGTTCAACCTGAACGGTTTGATTTAATGATCTTTCTGTCTCTGCTCATATGTGAAGCTTGAAATGGTCTTGTGGTCTAAGTTGAGATCAGTTTCACTATCACCCTGTTTGGTGTTTCACAATTATTGAAGGTACAATGCAAAGAACATCGCGTAAATAAAAGATACTGAATTTGCAGGTCAATTCCAATTTCAGATTATTTTAACTTTTGAAAATGTAACATTTATACTGACTGGTGCAAAAAAGACATAAAGCTTATGGTGAGATCCTCTCGAAAGGTTTAGGGGTTTTAAGAACACAGAGAGACATGTGGCTTAATTGAACATATGGATTAAATGTGTGCAGAAGTGCATAGTTTTAAAAACCCTAGTGCTAAGTGAAATTTACATTTTATTAAAGATTATTCATTTTATTGATTCAAATAGTCATAATCATGGCCCATCTGCTGAGCTGGCGTTTGGTTCAGAATCATCGGGCAGCTTTGGTGACCTTTTAATTGCAAAGTAGTTTGTGTGTGTGTGTGTTTGTTTGTGTGTGTGTGTGTGTGTGTGTGAGTGTCTATGCAAGCACATACTGGAGAACATCAGTGACCTAGAGATTGTGACTTTTGTGTGGCTTGTTTGCAGTAAAAAAAGGTGTGTGTAAATGCAAAAGAATGGTATAAATACATAATGAAACGTGGTGGAATTTGGGTGGGAAACTTTCTCCTCCTGGTGCTCGTCTGGCATGGAAGTACATTTACATTTGAGCGGAGATAGAAGGGCCCTTATATCTATACAAAATACGTTAGTATTTAGCAAAAAGTATATAGAACGTTGAAGCAAAGTAGAACGTAAAGACATTATTATCCAAGGAAGTTCTTGGTGCCTTTGGATTTTTAGAAGTATACAGCGTTCAGCTGACATCCAAATCCAAAATCCAGCTTTCACCCCTCCACCTTCCAGACTCCACCACCCAACATCTCCACCACCCCACACCACCTCCCTCCTGCTGCAGTTTCAGCTAAATCGGGGCTCGCCATTAGCCCTGTCTTTAACGCGTAAAATACTTATGCACAACTGATTCCAAACAAAGCTTACTCGGACTGGGACTTCATATGGCAGAGGTAAATCCGAGCTAACACGGATTTAGACTGGCATGAGTTAAAGGACTAGCGTTTGTAATCCAGGTGGCCGGGGGATTTTGCCACACACTGGACGAAAATCACTTCAAACTCCCCAAACGGTTGGCGCCCGACACTTCTTCCTGGGTTGGCGACGGCGTGGCGGCGGACGGACTCTGTGTGCATTTGCTGGCGTGGGCGCCAAAGAGGTTTTGTGGCGCATTAAGGAGCCATTGTTTGAGTTTGTGTAGCCTCTGTTTACCATTCGCTTTCATTTGACCCGGCGCGGCGGGTTCCGCGTTCGGTCGGCACCGAAACGCACTTTGTCGTTCCGGGAGCAGCTGCACTCTTCGCCCCGCGTGCTCGACCAAAGAGCCGTGTTGACCGGCGATCCGGCGAGAAACAGCGTAATTAACCTTCCGCTCAGATGAACGTGCTGTTTTGGGGTTTAGACGGCGAGGTCTGGGCTCAGCGGCGTGGCCGGCCGCCGCCTTCGGAGCATATGCCGCAAAGGGGCGACCTTTTTCCCGTTTGGCCCCCCGGTCTCCGTCTCCGGCTGGGAGGCACGAGCAGGAGGGAGGGGACGGGGTTGGTGGAGGCTGAAGGAGCGGCGCTGAAGTGGACTTGTTTAATGACAGCGGCAGCTGACTCATTAGACGGGCGCAGTGAAAGGTAATTAACCCTGGGAAAAGTACAGCTGCCATACGAGCTGTTCATTTCGGCGCAATCTGATTAGGAATCAGGAGTTTAAAGGGTGCGCTCCTCAAACCCGTGGCCTCTTCGTTTTTTTATTTTTTTTTTTCGGCCTTTTTTTTCTCCTCCATCACTTTCTTTCCCTTCCGTTCTGTCCTCCCCCCCTCTTCCTTGTTTTCACCCGAGGGCACTCAGACCGCTGGAGACCTGCCTTTTGTGCTTGAGGATTTAGCTCCAGCGCTAGCCAAGGCTCCTGCAAATTGCCGACCACCTGGTAGTACTCAGCCCTGCGCTCCACAAAGCTGGCCTCCTCGGGCCAGGACAATAAAGCCAGGGCGGTAGGAGCTTGAATGGGCGTGGACTCCCCCCCCCCCCCCCCCCCACACACACACACACACACACACACACACCCCCCTTCTGCACACACCTGGCCATGATTACGGCGTCTCATTTTCTCGACGGTGCCCAATTGTTCACCGGGCACCCAGGTGTAAAACAATATGTCTGCTTCCTCCCCGAAAAGATCAGCGACGTACAAGGGTCACTGAGTGTAAAGGTCACCGAGGACAGCTTGGCATCAGGGTTTACATAGAAGTGAAGAGGCCATACGAACTGGTCAGGTTTGTCTGTGAGAGGCGGTTTGTTGACTGAATGTCCACGTTTGATGGCTTTGATACATTTTATACGACATTCCTTTGACAAGATATAATCTGAAAATATTAAATTATTCTGAAAATTCAGAAAATATCTGAATTATTCTGTACAACCACTGATGATGAAATGTTTTATTAAAAGAATGTTGAGAACATTTTCCCTACTTTAAGAGAGTATGGCAAAGGAGTGATTTCAGCATAGAGAGAAAGCTGCCTCTCTTTCTGGTAAAAAACACGACACTGGGTTTTGGAGTTTGGCAACTATATTTTATACCTCATACTGTATCAACTCCGCTGCACACCTGGACTCCAGGAATGTTCTTCAGAGGATTGACGCTCTCACGCATTCACCATCTTCTCACTCTTTCATTCTTTCATACGCACTTCATTCACAAGCGTAATCCTTCTTCAGGTGGTTGGCTTGGCCCAAGGTTTTAAACATTTGTCTTAGTGACTTCCAACAACAGCCGTGTTGTACCAGAACTCAGAAGTTAAAGACATTCCTAACATTCTCTCTCTATAATCACGTCTCCAGAGGGACAGGGGTTGTCTCACGTTCATCTTCTCTTTTGTGCTGTTTGCCTTAAGTAATCAAGTAACAAGTGTGTATACTTGTTTGAATTATACTGCTTAAGTATGGGCACTAATATACATTTAAGTGAGTATGTTCTAAAAATGTAGTTTTTAGCATATTAAGAGTGTGCCTAGCATACTATGCCTTAGTTAATTTGGGTTAATTTGC